>NW_027454948.1:0-51597 GCF_040206685.1 Ascaphus truei | reverse complement strand
AATAAAAAACGAATAAAAACAGAAAAAAGCCCTTAGGTCTAACACCAAAGGGGCTGGGAAAAGGAAACACCAACCAGTCCTTAGGAGATTAGTTTCCAGGGCGCGTGGTGCGCAGGTACACTCAACCCGCGTCTGGGTATGGTCCTTTGCTCCTCTGCCCTGCTCTTAGACGGTGGCCTCACTAGTTCAAAAAGGCTCAGAGGTTCGAACAACGCGTTTCGCCCTCTCTTGGGCTTCCTCAGGTTCCGTAGGAAGCCCAAGCAAGGGCAAAACGCGTTGTTCAAACCTCTGAGCCTTTTTGAACCCATACCCGGACGTGGGTTCAGTGTACCTGCGCACCACGCGCCCTGGAATCTAATCTCCTAAGGACTGGTTGGCGTTTCCATTTCCCAGCCCCTTTGGTGTTAGACCTAAAGGATTTTTTCTGTTTTTATTCGTTTTTTATTATGTTTTAATAAAGTTAACACGCCATTAGGACTTTGTTTCCAAGTGCTTCTTTCACCTGGTGAAAATACACGGAGGAATTGCTACATTTCAGCTTTGGGATAGAAAGAAAATATACCATTCCACGTGGGGACTCACATGTGGCCGTGTGAGTATTATAGTATTATATTTTTATTCCCCATTTCCCTAACCCTGATCTCCTTTATCTTTACAGGAGTATCCCTTGTATTTATATATTTTGGATGCGGAGAGGATAGAGATACCCTCCTCAAGATTGCACTCACATTTGTCCATGTGAGTGTTTGCAGTATTTTATTTCTGCATTTTATATATTTACCCGGTTATTCTTTGGAATTAACTGTGGCCCCTCTAAGATTGCATTGTCTCTAAACAATTTTGTGTTATCAATTCTTTTTGAGGGAAACTTCGCTTTTAACGGCAGCTGGCTACTTGAAGAACCCACCGTCAAGATTCAAGAAGAAGAAAATAAATTTCGTATAAAGAGGATACAGAAGGAAGAAGAAAAGAAATCTTGATGGGATAGCACTTACACAAGGCCGTGTAAGTGTCTTTGATATTATACACTCCATTATCAGCCCATTTATTAACTTGGGGACCTACATCCCAGAGCTGTATAATTTGTTATTATTTAGTGTGCCTCAACCTGTGCTCCCCCTTTTTTTCTCCTTTGTCTCCAATTTACATATTTACCTGGAACTATATATTGCATTTAGATAGTATCTATGATTAACATCTTATGCCTTTACAAATAGAGACTGCGTTGGTTAATGTGATGCCACCTATGGATTCCATATGTTGATTTTAACTATTTATGTGAAATTATATTTGAGATTAAAGTTGTAGTAATGTTATGTTTTAGAGTATTTTAGGTGATATTGATACAAAGTGATGTTTGTTATAAGTGTATATATCGGCACACATGATTCAGGGGCAATCAGCTGATTATTTACATGTGAGGACTTTGAACCAGCTGAAAATACATTTTTTGCGACCAACAACAGTATTCAAAACCACAATGCATTACCTTGAGCCATATCCCTGACGAAGCAGTTGCGAAACACTTTGTATTGGACCTTACGAGTCACCGTTGTTCCTGTGATGCATGGATCTCCCTTGACTGTAATTGTCAGTTGACCGCCTTGTGGTTTCCCTATTTGTGGCTGCAAGCGGAACCGGAGATACCACTTTGGAAAATCTCCTCTTAGCTCCCCAATGACTGTACACACGGTATTGGAGGGAAGGAGAGGCGGAGTGTCTCTCCTCATTAAGAATTCTGAGGAAACAGACGGAGCAGGAAGATATCAGCGTGGGGGGTTTAGATTCTGTGGAGCCTGGAGTGTGAGCCAGACCACCATCAGAAGCTGAGAGTCCACTATATACACGCTGGCAAGCTATCCAAAAAGGCTGTTTTTACCAAGTGCTGGCTGTAAGTGCAATATTGCTCTGACCAAGTCTCTTATAATAAATTTATTGTGCCATGATATATTCTCTCTCTCTTACTTATATCATATATTGTGGATCCAGTGAGGTTCAAGCCTGTCCTGATAAACTCCTGCAATTCTAAATGGAAATGAATGCATAGAACAAGAACTAGAAGAAATTTGTTAGCAGTGTCCCAAACTTTCGGTTCAGGCTCTCTCCAACTTCTCGCTCTCAGTCATCTCGATTTCACTGCTCAAGCTCTCTCTCTCTCTGAAATCTCTGCTCTCTCTCTGACCTCTCTCTCTCTCTGACTCTCTCTCTCTCTCTGACCTCTCTCTCTGACCTCTCTCTCTGACCTCTCTCTCTCTCTCTCTGACCTCTCTCTCTCTCTGACCTCTCTCTCTCTCTCTGACCTCGTCTCTCTCTATCTGACCTCTCTCTCTCTCTGAACTCTCTCTCTGACCTCTCTCTCTCTCTGACCTCTCTCTCTCTCTCTGACCTCTCTCTCTCTGACCTCTCTCTCTCTCTGACCTCTCTCTCTTACCTATCTCTCTCTCTCTGACCTCTCTCTCTCTCTGACCTCTCTCTCTCTCTCTCTCTCTCTCTCTCTCTCTCTCTGACCTCTATCTCTCTCTCTCTCTGACCTCTCTCTCTCTGACCTCTCATTCTCTCTCTGACCTCTCAATCTCTCTCTCTCTCTGACCTCTCTCTTTCTCTCTCTGACCTTTCTCTCTCTCCCTCCCTGACCTCTCTCTCTCTCTCTCTGACCTCTCTCTCTCTCTGACCTCTCTCTCTCTCTGAACTCTCTCTCTGACCTCTCTCTCTATCTCTCTGACCTCTCTCTCTCTCACCTCTCTGACCTCTCTCTCTCTCTCTCTGACCTCTCTCTCTCTCTCACCTCTCTGACCTCTCTCTCTCTGACCTCTCTCTCTCTCTGGCCTCTCTGACCGCTCTCTCTCTCTCTGACCTCTCTCTCTGACCTCTCTCTGACCTCTCTGACCTCTCTTTCTCTGACCTCTTTCTATGACCTCTCTCTTTCTGACCTCTCTCTCTCTGACCTCTCTGACCTCTCTCTCTCTGACCTCTCAGACCTCTCTGACCTCTCTCTCTCTGACCTCTCTGACCTCTTTCTCTCAGACCTCTCTGACCTCTCTCTCTCTGACCTCTCTGACCTCTCTCTCTCTGACCTCTCTCTCTCTGACCTCTCTCTCTCTGACATCTATCTCTCTGACCTCTCTCTCTCTGACCTCTCTCTCTCTCTCTCTGACCTCTCTCTCTCTTTGTCCTCTCTCTCTCTCTCTCTGACCTCTCTCTCTCTGACCTCTCTCTCCCTATCTGACCTCTCTGACCTCTCTCTCTCTCTCTGACCTATCTGACCTCCCTCTCTGACCTCTCTGATCTCTATCTCTGACCTCTCTCTCTCTCTGACCTCTCTCTCTCTGACCTCTCTCTCTCTCTGACCTCTCTGACCTCTCTCGCTCTCTCTCTGACCTCTCTCTCTCTCTCCCTCTCTGACCTCTCCCTCTCTGACCTCTCCCTCTCTGACCTCTCCCTCTCTGACCTCTCCCTCTCTCCCTCTCTGACCTCTCCCTCTCTGACCTCTCCCGCTCTGACCTCTCTCTCTCTCTGACCTCTCCCTCTCTCTCTCTCTCTCTCTCTCTCACTCTCTCTCACTCTCACTCACTCTCTCTCACTCTCTCACTAACTCTCTCTCACTCTCAGACACACTCTCTCTCTCTCACTCTCTCAGACACACTCTCTCAGGGAGGGAGGAAAGGCAGGAGATCCGTGCAGGCAGCTCCCTGCACACAGACACACACACACACACACAAATAAATACACACATAAATAAACACACAGACACATACAAATACACACACACACACACATGCAAATACACACACACACACATACACACACACACACAAATAAATACACACACACACACACACACACACAAATAAATACACACACACACACACAAACACACAAATAAATACACACACAAAAATAAATACACACACAAATAAATACACACACACACACAAATAAATACACACACACAAATAAATAAACACACACACACAAATAAATACACACACACACACACACACACACACACACACAAATAATACACACACACAAATAAATACACACACACACACAAATAAATACACACACACACACACACACACACACACACACACAAATAAATACACACACACAAATAAATACACACACACACAAATAAATACACACACACACACACATAAATACACACACAAAAATAAATACACACACATAAATACACACACATAAATACACACACACACACACACACACACACACACACACACACACACACACACAAATAAATACACACAGATACACACACACAGATGCAGATACACACACACACACACACACACAGATAAACACAGATACACACATTGGAGAGCAGTGGAGAGCAGAGGCAGCGACGGATGTGAGTGACTGGGGGGAGGGAGGGTGGGGTGGGAAAGGCATGCGATCCGTGCAGGCAGCTCCCTGCACACAGTCACTGGACAAGCAAATGTACACACCTCTCTCCCTCCCCCCCACCTTCTCCTATCACCCCCCCCTACCTTCTCCTATCACCCGGGGCAGAAGGGGACGGGACACCGTGCAGACAGAGGAGGCAGGAGCGGGGAGGCAGACACACACAATCACCGTGTGCTGTGCACAAAGCGGAAGCCCTGCCCCCGGCTTCCTCTCTGCCTGCAGCCAATCCCCTGCGGCCCGGCCGGCATGAAGCAGTGATGGTGGGGAGGGATGATCGGAGGGATGGTGGGGAGGCTAATCGCGGCGCCCCTCTAGGCAAGCCGCGGCTCAACAGGGCGCCGCGGCACACAGATTGGGAAACACTGTGTTAGTGCATGAATTTACTAGAAGTATTTTAATAGGTTGAAAATCTTTATTAATAATTGTTGTCTTTCTGAATGTATCCAATATATATATATATATATATATATATATATATATATATATATATATATATATACACACATATACATACATACATATATATATTTTATACTGGGGTCAACGCGCCGGAGGACATCTTTTCTTCATTGCTTACATTCTGGAGGGACGTGGAACTCTCTCCTGGACTTTGGCAGTTGGACTTAAGTATATTCAATGGGACTTTATATTTTCCACCATTTCCACTTCGTTGCACATTCACGGTTTTTGTTATTATTCATAAAGAAGGTAGTGTGTAGTGCTACTTTTCTTTCTTCTTTGCATAAAGTGAGTGGTGCCCCACTCTATCGTTTACCTCCATGAGTGTTCCTGATCCTCGCCCTGCATCTCCGATAGGTCTGGTGTGGAGTAAATATTACTCACTATGAAGCACTGTCTTTATACTCCTGCTGCAGTGAGTCTGAGTGATTGGTTGTGATCAGACTCACCACCGTGTCCCCCGATGGCAACTGTCGATTGAAATGATTTCAACAGGTAGATGGATCGAATGGACTGCTGCTCCAGGTAGGAAAAAGGATGGAAAATCACCAGTCTTTGAAAAATAAAATTAATTTAATGAAATACATATAAAAGAGAACAAAACAGAACAAAACTCCTCCTCCCAAGCCCACTATGGTGCTTTCTCAAGGAGTATCATTAAGGAAGACCCCTTTGGTGGTGTCATTGACAATAAACCCAAAATGGCCTTCAATAAAGCTTTGTCCCTGAAAAACATTATGAGCCCAAGCTTGTTAAGAGATGTTCCAAAACCAACAAGTGGTACCAGTTGGTTGACTAATAAACCACTAGGGAATTTGAAATGCAGTAACTGCGTTATTTGTAAATATATGACTACAGATAAAGAATTTTCTTTACCATCGGGTACAATTAATGAAGTTGGAGGCCTTTATTAACTGCAAGTCTAGATTAATTGTTTACAAAATATCATGTGATTGCGGTCTAAATTACATAGGGAATACCAAAAGAGAGCTTCCTATAAGAATGAAAGAACACGAACAAAATTAAAAACGGTAAAAAACATCTACAAGAAATAAAAAACTGCATCATTTACCGAAATATTTTTTATTAAAACATAATTACCAATTTCATATGTATGGGTTTAGAGCAAATACTGTAGTTCCCCATATTAGAGGTGGAGATAGAAATAGGGTACTGATGGATTTTTAATCTACACACAAAAGTACCAAATGGGTTAAATGAAAATGTAGATTTTGTTCACTTTTTATAGTTATTCTATAAATAAGTTTTTCATAATGTATTATTGCAATTCTTGTTGAGCAATTTGTAAAATCATACCAATTATATGTGTTTTTTAATATTGAATTATATTTTAATTAAAGTTTTTTTTATTAATTAAATACTAAGAAAATGGATATAGTTTTATTTAATTCCATGTGACCATTTCTAGTTTTGAGATTGAACAGTAGTTTTGATGTATATTTATTACATAGCTTGTATAATTTATATTGGGTAAATCAAGATAATTAGCACTTATAGAAATGGGTATTTATACATAGAGAACTGTAGCAGCTATCATCCCCTGACAAAGATTGGTTCTCTGGGTGAAATGTGTAGGGTCGCTAGGTGGCGCTGCTACCTTTTACCAAAGGTGCTAGGAGGACTTTGGAGTAGTTGCCCATGCCATATCCCGCGAACGTCACTTGTGACGTCAGACGCTGTAACACCACTGGGAGAAAGAATGCGGAAGTGTGGAGGAGAAGCAAGGACACCTAGAGCCCTGCTGTTGCTGGCATCAGCAGAGTTTTTTTTTTGCTACTTTCCTGATGGGACTCCCCTGGACTTATCCATAGCGGCACATTCTGCCTCCTTACTACTTTGTACCTTCTGATGCTGCAGAATCATTACTGATATGTTCAGTAAGTGTGAATTGGGGCTTGTGGCCCACAATATATCTATACTTTTTTTTACTAAAACAAGGATTGTGCCTTTCTTCCTTTTCATTATTTTTCATCAGTTGGTAAATATTGCTATGGTAGTAGGAATGAATTTGGAGACCGATTGGTAGAATTTGCATGAAGGGAAAACTTCTACATCATGAATTCATTCTTCAAGAAGAATACAAATAGAAAATGAACATGGAATGGACCGAATGGAATACTGAATGAAATTAATTATATCCTACTGCAGCTAACTAGAAACACATGATTGAAAACTACACAGCCATTTTGAAGTCATCACCAATTAGTTCGCTGCAAATTACATGAATGTGAAGATAGAAAGAAGAAAACTGATTAAAAGAAGACAAAAATAATGAACATCATTAACCTCAAGAATGATAGCAGAGAACAAACATTTATGAAGAACTAATGAAGATTGTAATTAAGGGTGCAGAAATAAACTGGAGTAATCGCTATCAAAAAACAGGATAAGAAAATATCTGATGAGACAAACGCAATTACTGAGGAGACAAGAAATTAAGCAATCCCAAGATGCAGAACAATAATTTAATATGCTGAGCTATGCAAGATCGTCTGCAAACGTATAACTGAAGATGAAAGAAAAATGAGCTGTGATGTGATGACGAAAATAATTGAAGATAACAAAAGCTAAAGAAGACGAAGCTATGACTTATAATTGGGAAAAAACAAATCACACAAACAAGACAATGGATCAACAATTAAATATTGTGAACAAATCATTAAGAGTATTGATGACTTGTGCATGAAATTGTATGAGAACAGGTCATAATCCAGCAGAGGAAGGGTGAGAAGAAACAACTACAGTAATGATGTTCCATGCATCTTTCCAGAATAAGTGACAAAAGTACAGTAATAAAATCCAAGAAAATTGGAGGGCTCCTAGAGAAAATTGAATTACAACTACAATCTTAAATGCTGAGAGGTAGAAGTAGAGGTAGAAGTAGAACACATTCTTGCAAAACTCTTTACATGCTGCTGGAAAATTCCAGAATAATGGAACATTGCCCTAGTTATACTCATCCACAAGAATGGAGACAAAGAATACCTTTATTGCTACAGACCAATCAGTATATTTCTAATAACTTACAAGAATTTTACAAAGATATTCACTAATCAACTGCAACAGACCCTGGACTTTACCCAGCCTACAGAACAAGCAGGATGTTGCAGTAGATACAAAACAATGAACCACATACAAGTCATATAATAAAAGGTTTTGCAAAGTAATAAATATGATCTATCACTAAGGTTAGGATTCATAGATTGCAAAAAAAAAGCATTTCATTCTGTCTACACCTCAGTGGTTCGAAAAGCATTAAAAAGAAAGAGTAGAAGAAGCATACCGTACATTGATATTAAAAGAACATTCATGAGAATGCCACAACAACTATTAGATTACGTGAAGTTACAAGCAAGATAAGGATAAGCAATGGCGTGACACCATTTCACCAAAGTTTTTCCAAAGACATTGTGGGGCCTATGCAGGAAACGGCGGGACTGGCCATTCGCCCGACATAGAACTCGCCATGTTTTTGGCGGATTCCCCTCGCAGTATGCAGGAAGGTGCGCATATCTGTGAGAGGAATCTGGCAGAGAGATGGCGAGGCCTGGCGAGAAGGGCTCCGCTGGCGTGATCTGTCAGCAGAGAGCGAGATCCGCCTCTCTGCACAAATGTCGCCGGCAAATAAAAATGTTTACATAACAATTGGATTAATATTGTAGATGTGCAGGGGGTCTCCGGAGATGAACCGCGTTGGTTTTATGTCCGGGGACCCCCTGCTTCATGAGATACAGGCCCCGTTATGAGGTGCCGGTATCTCCTATGCATGGAGATAGCCCGATCACGTGACCCGGGACATATCCATTCATAAGAGATACCGGCACCCGATAACCGTCCTGTATCTCGGGAAGCAGGGGGTCCCCGGCCATAAAACCAACACGGTTCATCTCCGGAGACCCCCTGCACATGTACACTATTAATACAAATACAGTAATGCTACTTCATTACCTTAGCGGCTATCCTTTATGGCAATGAAGGGGTTAAGTCACAGTAGCATGTTTATTGGGGACACTTGCCCCTAATAAACATTGCAATACACAACACAATCACCCTCTGTGCCCCCAACAACACCTATACCCCCCTTATATACATAACCCATAGGTTATTTTTTAGGCACAGGAATGTAACTATAGGCCGGCGGTGGGCCTCGGGTGTTCCCGCAGGTGTCCGGGGGTCACCACTTGCCGTCAGTACCAATTGTGTGCCCCAAAAAATCAATTACAAATACATAAATTATTTTAAATAAATACACCCCCCCCCCCTAACACATACAGTATAGTCATGGGCAACATGACTATTATCCACATATGATAACAGTGCATGTGCCCATGTAAAATACATTAATCCCAAAAAATACATCTTGCACTCACCCTTGGCCGCCAGCCACGATGAAGGCCATCCTCATCTTCATCACCGTCCCTGGCCTCGGGTGCTGAAAAAAAATCACAAAAATGATGACGTCATTTAAAGGAAATGACGCCAACCAATCAGAATGGCTGTGCTTCATTTCCCTTTAACATGACGTCAACAAAACCAAAATGGCGCCGTCACATGGGACTAGAGCCAATGAGATCGTGGGAACTAAATCCACGATCTCATTGGCTCTAGTCCCATGTGACGGCGCCATTTTGGTTTTGTTGACGTCATGTTAAAGGGAAATGAAGCACAGCCATTCTGATTGGCTGGCGTCATTTCCTTTAAATGGCGTCATCATTTTTGTTTTCTTTACCAAAATCACATGCTTTTCACGGCCCAATCAGGACCGTGAGAACCATTTGATGCAAAATGTGACATCATAGGCCTATAAAAGCCTATGTCATCTCATTTTCCAGCTAGACGCCGTGGGGAGAGGACCTCCCCTCAAAAGAAGATGGACAGTGAGTGGCGAAGAAGAACAAAGAAGACAACGAAGACCCCGCAGACGGTAAAGAAGACCCAGAAAAGAAGACCACAGACGGTATGGATTATAATAACCACATTGGATTAAAATGTTTTTTTATTTTATGGGTTCCTGGTTCCTGTGTTTGGATTTGTTAGAGACATAGCGGTTCCCCCAGAAGTCGGTCATTGGTCATCTAATGGTAAGTAAACAAAAGAAATGTATTTTATTTAAGTTTTAATTTTTTTTTTCCCTAACATTTCAGATTAATTTTTTTTAATGTCCATTTAATGCCCCTGTATGTATCTATATCCCTATGGAGCTATATACATACAGGTTTATAAAAGGGTTGTTTTGCAAATGTTAATTGCCTTTTTTCATGTCTTGTACATGTATTTTCCCTTTTTGATTAAAATTGTGTGTGTGAAATGTTATTTTGATTTAGTTATATCATTTCAGATGATGATTGCATGGATTTATTTAGGGATCCTGCCTTAATTTTTTATTGTGGCTTATTTGTTGAAGTTAGATGGTGTCTGATCATGTTAGTTAGAAATATAATTTTTTTTAGAATGGTTTTGTTTTAGCATTACAATAGTGAATAGGGTTTTGGGTTTGGATTTGGTTGTAATGTATTTCGGATGGCATCAATTGTGTGTTGGTAATTTATTATTGTGTACTTGCTTTGTTTATATTGAATGTTTGCTTTGAATCATGTATTTGTTTTGCACCATTGATTGCTATTGTGTACATGATGGAAATATTATTTGCATCATGTACACATTGTTAAATTGTATGTTTGGATAGGTGCTTGTTGTGTTCTCTTATGATATGTGTTTTAATTTTCATTTGGCTTTGTTTTTAATTTGGCTGTGATGTTGTCAATTTGCGATCGGATGTTTTCAATTTGTACATGGATATCCTTTACCATTTATTAGTAGATTGGTTAATCATACATATATTTTAAATATATAATTTTTTTAAATATATATATATATATATATATTCTCTGAAAGCGTAGAAATAATATCAATGAGTCAAGGGTTCAAAGTATCAACGTGAGTTTATCTGCACCAAGGTATAAATGAGAGAGAATTCAAAAACATATTGCTTGGTATCACATTTTTATACATTTCAAAATGAGTAATACGCCCCTTAAGGGGGCTGGCTTAGAGATAAAAAACAATATGATGACTTATACAAAAATCCTTATTAATACATAAATATGCTTCACATGCTATATTCTTATCCTATATAACACCGCAATGTGGGCCCCTTAACCTTCTGACCTAAGGAGTAACCCTGTTAGCCCTCTGGGTGTATCTGTCAGATAACAGAACCTAAGGTCAGCAAAAAACGTTAGTCGATCGTGTACCAATAAGGTGCCCACCACTTGGTATAATATAAGTAGAATATAGAGTTAAGGACCTGTGATATTAACAAAAATATTCACCTGTTGTTCCTTAACAATAGTTCTCTTCCCAAAAATATCTAAGGCAAGAAAAACTCTTACTGAACCGACACACTTTATTCGAGCAAATACCCAGTATGTACCTGGCAGATACCTGGAATGCGCCGCTCCTCACCTCTGACAAGCCCCGTTGCGTTTGCCTTCCCAGCCTGGGTTCATGCCTGGCTGACGGGCGGCTGATCTGTTAAATGATAATGATTAGGATTTAATAGGCTGCAATGCTTCGCGTGTCTACCAGATGGCATAAATTCATGAATTGTAATGCAGTATATATATATATATATATATACTGTGCAGTATTGCAGCCAGCGGGAATAAAATGCTTCAATCCCTGCCTGGAAAATACCTCAATGCACTCGGGCAGAAAACAGTCACAAACCTCAATACACCCGGGTATACCCGAATTCGTGGGACTAGCCGAGCTCAAATAAAGTGTGTCGCCAGTGTACGAATGCAAATTATTTCAATTTCATGACTAGTAGGAATTATACAAGGGCGAGTTACAGCCTGGAGCGATACTCTGCAGCATATCAAACATTCACAAATCATACTCAAATAAACAGATATACATACAAGCAAACATTCAAAATGGCTACTGCGCCAAAATGGTGGTGATGATAGCCTGTCTTCATATAGCCTGTGCCACACACATTATCTCAATCTTCACAATATATATATATTATATGTGAATGATGAAGCCACTCTACAAATGAATGGGTGCAGGGTGGCTTAACCCATTAATTACTTTAGCCCTTGTATAATTCCTACTAGTCATGAAATTGAAATAATTTGCATTCGTAAGAGTTTTTCTTGCCTTAGATATTTTTGGGAAGAGAACTATTGTTAAGGAACAACAGGTGAATATTTTTGTTAATATCACAGGTCCTTAACTCTATATTCTACTTATACCAAGTGGTGGGCACCAAGTGGTACACGATCGACTAACGTTGATCGGGGTAGTTCCAGGAGAATTATGGGGAAACCTACATACCCAAAGAGACAGGAAAAAGAATGAAGGGGTTTGAAACCAAACAAAAGTCTGTTACATCGTCACAAGAGTGAAGAAATTAAAACAACAGTTGGCCGGACATATAGCAAGAGGAAATTATCATTGTTTGATAAAGAAACTACTTTACTGGATTCCAAGGAAACTAAAAGACGATGATCAAAAGTAAGATAGGAGGAGAAAATCAGAAAATGTGTTGGAGCAACATGGAGAAGAGAGGCTTCCAACTGCAGTATCTGGAAGATTGTGGGAAGCCTTAATACATCAGTGAATCAAAAAGGGCTGAAGAAGATGATTATATACAATTAAATAATTATATTTACTGCACTGTAATGGACACTAATAGAGAAAGTTGAAAGTTTGAGGTCAGATGATACCACTGTATCTTATTCTCTGTCCCTATTTACCTACATATCCCACAATCTCCAAATGTTGTTTTTAGAAAGGCAAAATGCATCAATATCACCCTGGCACTGAGCAAACTCCGGTCAAATAAAATCTAATATTATAAATTCTCAATGGCATATATCCAAACCATTTGGAAAATGTACGGTTGAGAACACAGTTTGCATTTGTTTCATTCACTAGTAATGATTCATTTAAAGTAAAAGGATTTATAAACTGTACAGTAGCCTACATGCTTATCTGTGAATTCGGTGTCCAATAAATATGCAGAACTATCTGCCTTTTTTTAAATTAGATTTATAGAGTATAAAAGGTATATTATGAAAGGCTTGTTGGGGGATATTTTAGTAGCTGTGAGTTACATAGTTACATACTAGATAAGGTTGAAAAAAGACGTACGTCCATCAAGTAATCTATGCTAAATGAAGGTGACCGCTACTAATCCTATATTTATATTTACAGTATATTGATCCAGAAACCCCAGTGAAAAAAATCATATAATGGTATCTCATAAATAGAGACGTGTGAATCCACCCAAATCCATTTCCCGGATTTTCTTGCATTTTCTCCTCAAATCCGTTTTGCAGTGTAATATCCGTAAATGAATTTGGTTGGTTTCAATCCACTTGGATTCATTAGAAAAACGTCTTTGGATACTATCTAATGGATTTGTAGAATGTAATTCATGGATTCAGCAGCTCGTTAGCGAATTCTTAAAAATCCATCAATAGATTGCTGAATCCGCGGATTGCATTTTACAAATCTGTCAACAAATTGCGGAATCTGTGGAGTGTATTGGCAATAATAATTTAAAATCTGCAAAACGCGAATCACCCTTTTTGAGATTGATCTGCTGAAATTCGCGGACCAAAGAAACTGGTTGACTTGCTTCGGATCCAAATTGACCAAACAAATTCGCACATCTCAACTCATAAGGGGAAAATAATTCTTTCCTGACATCAAATACTGTATTGGCAATCAGATTTCCCCCTGGATCAACATCCTTTCCATTTGTACTTATTTGGTATATCCCTGTATATCGTTCCTTTCTAAAAAGATGTCCAACTTTTTTTTGAAGATATCTATTTTATCTGCCCTCACAGTTTCAATGAGTAATGAATTCCACATGTTAACTGCCTTACTGTAAAAATAAAAAAAACCTTTGCATTGTTGCTGGTGAAATCTAATTTCCTTCAACCTTATGGTAGGCCCTGTGTCATTTGTACTGCCCATGACATGAGTAGTTATTTTGAAAGCTCCATGTATTGTTCCGAACATATTATACTAGTTATCATATCCCATCTTAGATGCTTCTTTTCTAATATAAACAAATGTCATTTAGCCAGCCTCTGCTCATAAATCAGATTATCCATCCCCTTTATCAATTTGGTGGCTCTTCTTTGCCATATCTGTATGGAAAGAGCCCTTTCCACTTGGATATGCAGCTTTTGATATTCTGCAAGTTCTTCTCACAAGTCCAAACTGTGTGGGAATGGCTTTATAAGAAGCGGTTTCATTTCGGCACATCAAATCTGAGCTGTATGACCAAAAAGGCTCCAATGCATTTTTAGCAATCGTGCTGGAATACTAGTAGCTCAGTTAACTCAAAAATGCTAAACCACTTTAAATAACTCAGATTTTTTTCTTCCCACCTAAAGGCTGGTGAGATAGATGTGGCTTGCATCATTACAAGTCACACTGCCTATTTTAGCTCTGCTGAGCATGCATTTACTTAATTCATATGCAGAACATGACATATGATGTTCATATGAACTATCTGGGCCTGATTGTCTCATTAAATTTCAAGTGGCCAGATTAAAAGGCAGGTTGTCAAATTAGCTGCCTATTTAAACCCCAATTTTATGTACATAATATATATTTTTTAAACTATTAAGAACTTCGTATTAAAAATAGTTTTTTTTGAGGGCGTGGCCAGGACTCAGAGCGGAGTGGACGTGGGTCTGCTCAGCTCCCTAGTGCAAGAAATTAGCTACGCACAAATTTTGATCATTAATACACAGATAGCTACATACTTGACGGAGCAGGGAGAAGTCTACCCTCCAGACCGGCAGCCTGACCCCTGGACTCCCTAGTAGCAGGACCGCGGCCCGTGGGCTGGGAGAGAGCAGACACGTGCCGAAATCCCGAGGCTCCAAGATGGTGGCACAGCGAGAATAGGCGACCTGATCCCAACCTGGCGGCACAGCCCCCCCCCCCCCCTCAGAGCGTGAAGCGAGCGGGATGGACGTCCCTCCCCAGGCAGAGGAGTGCAGACATGCTCTGTGGCCCCTGCGGACGGAGAGGGGGTGAGGCAGAGAGAGCGGGAGGTGGAGCCCTGAGGGACGTGACCGCGACGGGTGGCACGGCTCCAGACAGGGCAGACAATGAGGCCCACAAGGTGAGGGAGGTGGCGATCGTGCAGTGGGGATCCGTTGTGGGGTGCCACAGAGGGATAGTGCGAGGCTGACTTTCCCACACCCGGCTGCAGGTGGGCCGACGGTGGTCCCCCCCTCCCCCAGCTAACCACATACCACATGCAGCTTCAGGCCAAACAGTGAGCTGCCTCATGCTACACCCACTGTGCCCCAAAGTGTCCTGCATGCTGGAAGGCCCCCCCCGCTCCCTCTTATACCCCCCCCATAATAAGCAAACTACCTACCTGCAAAGAGAATAGATCTACAACCCCCAAAAGACCCCTGCAGCCCATGAAAGTGGCTAGAGCCTCTAAAGCCAGAGGGTGCACTCACAGAGAAAATCAATAAGACAGTCACTATCATTATAAGTTAACAGCCAGGGGCTGAGAGCAATATATTTTATACTAAATTGGGAATCTATTTGCTACCATCGGAGATGATGCACCCCCCCCCACAAGTAAGAGGTGTAGAACCAGTGATCTGAATAAATCAAGCTAAGATGGCGTCCTGAGGCCCATGCTCCGAAATACCCCAAGCCTTCTTTGAAGCTAATTTCCGCAATCCAACCTTATCTAACTATCTCATAAACGAACCCCTCCTACCATGGCATCTAAAATCGCCAAGAAGAAAAAAAATCAAAGTGAACTACGGGACTACTTTAAAAAACATGGCCGACCATCCACACACAAAGCAGCTGTGGATGACCCTCCCACATCAGAACACTCAGGCTCTGAAGCAGGGGTGGAAATTGAAAATCTTTCCACGAAATCTGACTTGCTGGCCTTTTGCAACAGAATTGAATATCTTATGGAAAGGGCAGTAAAATACCTCAAAGACGAAATATCCTCTCTTGGAGAGCGTACCAGCTCCCTAGAGTCAAAGGTCTACGCGACAATCACCCGTCAATCTCAAATGGATGTTGAACTCAGCGAGGTGAAAGCCCAGCTTATGGAGGTCAAAGACAGACAGGAAGACACGGAGGACAGAGATCGCCGTAACAACCTCAGGATTCGGGGGATCCCAGAATCAGAGACGGATGTCGAAGGATTTATAGGCAAATGGTTAACGGCAGCTCTCCCAGATTTTACAGAAGAATCTCTCACCCTGGATAGATGCCATAGAGCCCTGAGAATTAAACCCCAGCCTGGCGACAAGCTGAGGGACGTGGTGATGAGGTTCCATTACTTTAAAACGAAAGAGGCCTTCAACACAGTTACAAGAGGTTCCAGGGAGCTCAAGTTTCAAAATATACCATTGCAGGTATTCGCGGATCTGGCATCGTCCACTCTTGCCAAAAGGAGAAATCTGTGAGAGGTAACCGCCAGATTGAGAGACTGCAACGTCAAATACAGGTGGACATTCCCATTTGGCCTTATGGTGATTAGAAACGGAAAGCCCCAGACTCTTAAGAATCCAGAAGATGGCAAAGCTTTTCTTAACTATTTAGGTTTGGGCTCCACCTCTCCAGGTACCATCGCGGGAGCAGGAAGACCTTCCACTCTGGTCCCCTCCTGGACAACAGTCCCCGCGAGAGGAACCTCCCGCCGGGACTCACCGGCGAAACAATTACCTGCCGAGAAGGCCAAGGCCCAAGATACCTAGCGGATCCAATGTCACTTAAAAGACTCTCTCCAGTATCTCCCCATCACTTCAGGCTGCGACCCAGACCTACTCCAAGTGATGCTCCCCAAAAAACTATATAATATGTGAATCAGGAGGGGCCTGCCGGTCAGATCCCTCTACACGGGGAGAGGAGTGGGCTTGGAGTTTCGATGCCTGGGAAAGGAGACTTCTTTTTTTTTTTCTTTTTTCTCGCTCTGGGCTCGTACGAAGGCCCAGCATAAATGGACATACTGACTGTTTTTCTATGGTTCTCAAGGTTATATTATTGACTGTTAGTAGTAACAATGCGGTGCCAGCTGGACCGGATCATTGAGAATAAGCGTTATAACAGTATATTTTGCTCTGATCTACTATGTTCTAAAGGTTAAGATTATACAAATGCGTTACAATATGTTTTATGTGAAATGTTTGGGTTGTGTATGTTAGAACGCTAAACAATAGACCCAAGAAGCCTAAGGAGGTTTGGGGGTGGGAGCGGAGGCCGAAGGACCTATGGAGTCCTTACCACCACCCCCAAAAATATGTCTGTGTCCGCGAAGACACAGTTGTCCTTATTTTTTTTCTGTGGTTTTCCCCTACCACGGATCTTGTACCCAAGGACAGTTGGGCACTCGGGGTGCCTCTCTTGAGATGCACCCCGGCCCATCCCATTCCATTTTTCATTATAATTTGTTAGGTTTTTTTGTTTTTTTTAGGTTTCCCCCCTTTCCACTTTCTTTCCCTGTCCTTTGTCCCAGAGCAGCTAACTGGTGAGGATGATACAAGAAGTTTGACTGGACAACATATCTGGCTATGCACTTCAGCGCCGCTAACCTGGGTTTATGATGTCGGTTAAGGTAATCTCGCTCAATGTAAAAGGTTTTAACTGTCCAAAAAAAAGGAAAATGGCAATGATAGACTTTAGGAAAAAAGGTGCTGATATCATCCTCCTGCAAGAAACCCATTTTAGATCTCCAGACAGCCCTAGTTACTTAAATAAGCAATATATGGAGGTTTATTTCTCCTCCGCGATGGTCAAAAGAAGAGGAGTGGCAATATTATTCCACAACCAAGTCGCTTTCACATTAAAGTCTAAGAAAGTGGACAGAGACGGCAGATACATAATTCGGGTAGGTGAGCTGTTCGGAAAAGAATTGACCATCACCACAGTTTATGCCCCAAACGATAATAGCGTGGAGTTTTTTAATTCATTCTTTACTACCTTGGGTATATGAGCGAAAGGTCGGATTATTCTGGGAGGGGATTTCAATCTGGCTTCAGACCCGATCCTTGATAGATCCTCTGTTCCGAACCCCGGCTCTCAGAATTATAGGCCCCAGGAGATTAAGGCCCTTAAGCGAGGTTTGCATTCACTAAACTTGATTGATGCCTGGAGGGAGGGGAATCCCAAGACCAAAGATTTAACTTTCTATTCTTCCCCCCACCAAACATACTCACGTATCGATTATATTTATCTAGACGCAGGCTTGATCCCTCTGGTCTCAGACTCAAAAATCCACAATATAACCTGGTCAGATCATGCTCCGGTGCAGGCCACAATCACAAAATTGAATATCAGGGTACCAAGGGCAGCTTGGAGACTAAATGAATCCCTTCTCAAAGTCCGAGAGGTTTTGCAAGATGTCACCAGTGAACTGGAGGCTTTCTTTCAGGTTAACAAGGGTAGTGTGTCATCGCTGGCAACAATATGGGAAGCCCATAAAGCCACAATTAGAGGTTTTTTGATCTCCGTTGCAGCAGGCAGGAAAAGGGCCCGACAGTTAAAAATTGACTCGCTCCAAACTAAAATTGATGCTCTCTCAAATCTCCACAAAAGCAACCGATCCCTAGAGACGCTAGCATCCCTTAAGGAAGCCAGAGCGGAACTCAACTTTCTTCTGATTGCAAAAGCAGAACAATCTCTTAACTGGACAAAAAGGAGGTTCTATGAAAAAGCGAATAAAGCAGATTCCCTCGTAGCAGCAAAACTACGAAACAGACGCCCCTCGTATAAAATCCACTCAATTAGATTGCAATCAGGGTCTCTAACCTCAAACCAAGAAACAATTGTGAGAGAGTTCCAAGACTACTATTCTAAATTATATAATGGCAAGAAAGTATTACACGATGCCCAAACAAAGGCTAAGATAGCTAATTATCTTCAGTCAGCCGACCTACCCTCTCTGTCTGAAGCTCAACAAGTAGCCCTAAACCAAGTCATAACCTTGGAAGAAATTAAACTAGTAATCAAGAACCTAAAAATTTCTAAAGCTCTGGGCCCAGATGGGTTTTCTAATATTTACTATAAAAAATGTTGCGATATTCTTCCCCTCATTTGCTTAGGCTATTCAACTCTATTATGGCTGACGATGTTTTTCCAACAAACATGCTGCAGGCTTCGATTTCTCTTATTCATAAGGAGGGAAAGGATCTTTCGGCATGTGGAAGCTATTGACCAATATCATTAATCAACTCTGATGTTAAAATCTTTTCCAAAATTTTGGCCAATAGATTAGCAAAATTTGTCCCCTCATTGGTTCATGCCGATCAGGTAGGGTTGATCCCAGGCAGACAAGCCGCGGACAATATCAGGTGGATTATAGATCTCACAGCATGGGCGAATCAGAAAGGGGAAGGCACTATGTTGCTTGGTCTCGATGCCGAAAAGGCTTTTGACCGTATAGATTGGATATATACAGTATGGAAGAAACATTGAAGACATTTGGGTTCTCAGGAATATTCCTTAAAGCTGTATTGGCCCTTTACACGAATCCAACAGCTATAGTAAAAAGCCAGGGTTTTCCCTTCCTCTCAGTTCCAGATAAAAAGCGGTACTAGACAAGGCTGCCCGCTCCCCCCTCTGTTTTTTTCTCTCTGTATGGAGCCGTTAGCGGCTCACATACGCCGAAATTCTGATATCTCAGGTCTAGAGGTTGGAGAGTAATCATTCAAACTGGCCCTCTTCTCCGACGATATTATTTTAACGATATCAAGGCCTCTGACTTCCTTGCCAAATTTATTCAGCGAACTTTCTATGTTCAAAAAGCACTCAGGCTTCAAGATAAACAACAGTAAATCAGAGGCCCTAAATATTAATCTAAGGCAGGAGACAGTTAAGCTAATCAAATTAAATTTTGATTTCAAATGGCAACATTCCTCACTGAAATATCTGGGAGTTTTCCTGACAAAGGATTATGATTCACTCTATCAGGCTAACTATCCCAAAATATTAAAAACATTAAAAGCCGACCTAGCGACATGGACAAAGTTTAATATATCTTGGCTGGGGAGGGTCCAATCAGTGAAGATGAATCTACTGCCTAGACTACTTTATCTTTTTCAGACCCTTCCTATACCTATTGTAATGCCAGACATATTGAAACTCCAGTCCTTGGTCTCCAAATTCATTTGGAACAATAAGAGACCCAGACTTAGCCGCAAACTGCTAACCAGGCCCACGGGAGAAGGAGGAATGGCTCTCCCTTGCCTCCTCTCGTATTACAGGGCAGCCCAAGCAAGTCAGTGGATAGCATGGCACGCTGACCAGGCACTTAGAAGATGGGTCGCCTTGGAGGCACATCTAATTCACCCCACTCCAATAGAGAATATTCTATGGTTGTCAAACCGGATAGGGCTCCTGGAACGTCCGATCTTGCCAGCGATTGCATACTCACTCAGGCTGTGGGACAGGCTCAAGTTCAAATATAAGTTTAGTAATCCAAACTCTTTGATGACTCCTTTTTTCAGAAACAGAGATTTTGCCCCGTGATTGCCCAAGCATTCTTTTGCGACTTGGAAGCATGCAAACATATGCAGACTCTCAGATTTTAGCTGTGATTTCAAGGTGATAAACTTTGATAGGTTGGTAAGTGATAGGGGGATCCCATCAGGAGAGATTTTTCGTTACCTCCAATTAAAAGCTTTTTTTGCCAAAATAAAACCCACTAACCCGATCA
Source organism: Ascaphus truei (assembly GCF_040206685.1). Classification (NCBI taxonomy): domain Eukaryota; kingdom Metazoa; phylum Chordata; class Amphibia; order Anura; family Ascaphidae; genus Ascaphus; species Ascaphus truei. The sequence continues at coordinate 30,956 of NW_027454948.1, read as the reverse complement.
CCCGGTTCGAGAGACTTTGCCTGGAAGCTGATTCCCAAAAGAGGCTGACATCAAAACTTTACAGCAAACTTGCATTACAGGGGGAAGAGGGGGCTAGACTTAAATTTATGGGGAAGTGGAAGGCGGACCTGGGGGAAGAGCTAGATGATGAGGAATGGGTGGACATTTTCGAAGTGGTTGCCAAAAAACTCAATTTGCTCAACCATCAGGGAAAACGTGTATAAAGTAATGACTCGCTGGTATAATACACCAGAAAATATAGCCAAATATGTGCCAGGCTACTCCCCTGTATGTCCTAAAGGTTGCAGCGAGGTGGCCTCATTCCTGCATATGTGGTGGTCATGCCCCTATGTACAGGCTTTATGGGCGCAAGTGAGAGTCGGGATCCGCCAGATTATGGGTACGGACATACCACTGGAACCCTGGCTGTTTTTATTAAATAAGCCACTCCATGGTCACACTAGGGCAGAAAATAAGTTAATAACCCATATCATCACCGCGGCACGATGTGCCCTGGCGGGTCTCTGGAAACAAGATAAAATCCCATCAATCTCGCTAATAAGAAACAAAGTATGGTTTGTATGTTCAATGGAAAAGCTCACAAGCTTTCTGAATGATACACATGACAACTATCTGAAGGTCTGGCTACCCTGGATATGGTTTATAGGAAACCGAAATATGGTCCAGAACTCTCTCAGTCTATAAAAATATAATATCACCCCCCTGAGATCCAGGAGGAAGATCCTGCTGTTACCCCCGAGATATATATTAATAATTATATTGCTAGGTTGGTCTATGAATGGTAAACACCCCACTCTTGTTACGGATTACCCAGAGATATGTATATTTAGAATCTGACCCTGGTTTTTTCTCTTTCTATATTTCTCTTTTATCCTTCCATTTTAATATTAAAAGGTAGTATGTTATGTTACACTGAAGTACAATATGCTAGTGTGACTTCACCAAATGGCTGTCCCCCCCCCTTGCCCTATCCTCCCTCTTTATTTTTGTATCCAACCTCCCTTACCTCCCCCCCCGTCAATCTTGTTTTTACTCATGTTACATTTCTGTATGTTTTTGCATTATTGAATAAAATTCAAGTTTAAAAAAAAAATAGTTTGTTTTACAAAATATAATGTAATGTCAATTTTTATTTTACCCCTATTGGGTTGTGGTGGTGCTATTGGTGGTGTTGAGATTTCCCTGGCTCCTGATAGTGTACATGGGCCCTGTCTTGACATTGATGAATGTGTTGTGTCCGGCATTGACATTTTGAGGGGTTCAAAAGTTGTCGCGGTTTATTGCCTGCATGGAGCTTGTCTCCTCATTAAAGCAATGCCATATTTTAATATGCTGAACATTTTTGCAATGTGCTCGTTTGCTGAGGTCTGCCTCAGCTGTTTTGTTTCATTTTTGCTTCCTGCTGTTTTGTTTCATTTGCCACAATCAAATGTGGGGCAGCGTTGGCTTTTAATCTTTTAACTTTTCTGCAACACTTTTTTGTCTTGCTATACGTTCCCGGGGGCCTATTCGAGTAGCTTCGAAAAAATTGTTGCCGTCTCGAACAGTTTGGCATGACCCCATAGAACAGTTTGTCATTTGTGTTATCACGGTTTTCAGAAAGAATCTGAAAGCATTTTCACAAGTCTGAAACCGTGAGGTACAAAAATGCCAATACCCTTTGGGACATCAGCGATGGTATCTCAGCTTTTTTCTCAGTTCTCCCCCATGAGATCTGGCCGCAGTATTTAAGAGCTGCATAGAGATCTGCACATAGAGAATAGCATCTCCCTGCAGAGCTCTCAGAGGCGATTGCAGTGTTTTTATTTAAATTTTAAAAAGTGTACTGTAGCAGGGGGTTTACGGAGCTGAACCGCATTAATTTCAGCCTCGGGGTCCCCCTGCTTCTCAAAATACAGGCCCCGGCATGGGGTGCAGGTATCTGCTGTGTGTTTAAATCTCCCAGTCACGTGACGCAGGAGATTTAAACATTGCTTCCTCAGGAACATTGTAACTCAGGAAGAAGGGGGTCCCCGGTGCTGAAATCAATGTGGTTCAACTCCAGAGACCCCTTGCTCCCGTTCACTAGTATTAAAATGTAAATAAAATCTGCTTCATTGCCTTAGCGCAGTGTTTCCCAACTCCAGTCCTCAGGGAACCCCAACAGGTCAGGTCTTAAGGATATCCCTGCTCCAGCAAATGTGGGTCAATCAGTGGCTCAGTCATTTTGACTGAGCCACCTGTGCTGGAGCAGGGATATCCTTAAGACCTGACCTGTTGGGGTTCCCTGAGGACTGGATTTGGGAAACACTGCCTTAGCGACTAGCCACTAAGGCAATTAAGGGGTTAAACCTAAGTACGCAGTTTTTTTGGGGTACAGGGGGTGGATGAAGGGGGAAGTTGCACCAGCATAGGTGGGTAGGCCTGCCAGGAAGGTTGCAGGAGTAGTTAACCCCTTCACTACCACAGCGGTGGTAACCCACCCAAGAGGCCTAACCACCCACCTTTGGGGCATCTACCCCCTTCACCCAATCCCTTTACCCCAAGAAATATTAAAATACAACAACATTACTACCAACCTCCTCTACTCCCAACAATCTGCTTCAACACATACAGTATAATAATGGGCACAATTACTATTAACCAGATCTGGATAATAGCTCATTTGTCCTTTAAAATATAACATTTTCCAGCCAGCATAAAGTAAATAAATGTTCTACTTACCCCTGCCAGGATGAAGGCCATCCTCATCACAGTCCTCCTTGTCCATTTCGTCCGTGGGCAGCAACAGTACAATTAAAAAAAAAACTAATGGCCACTAACCCCTTAATCACCTTAGCGGTTTGCTACCGCAATAGTAATTAAGGGGTGAACACCCCTCCCCCGCTACCCATCCGGAACTCCTAACCACCCTCCCTGGGCAACCACCCTCACTCTCTACCCATTTATTAGCACAGTGCTACACACTGCCCATATAATATGGGAATATGGGCATGACTTGTCACGATGGCAGTCAACGGGCAACCTAAAAAAAAAACATCAAAAATACACAATTAAAAAAAACAAGAACCAAAAATACATAACAATGAAATAAAAACAAGTATTTGTCACATAATGCATTGCTTGTCACTGTGTTTATCTATAGCCCAAAAGGTGCATAGATAAACATATTAGCAGTCAAAGGGAAACCTAAAAAAAAATACACAGTTAAATCAAATAAAAGATTTTCTTACCATTGATGTCTTAACACTTTAACTGTATATTGTGAACCATTTTAGCTCTCTAACTTCTCTCCTCCTGATAATACACCCTAGCTTGAACATCTGCTTTTCGACATCTGTCAGTTTATCTAAAATATTAAAATATAAAACAACTATTTAATACTATGCAGTATATGCTCTTCACCACTCCCTCCCTGTTCATCACACTCACAGGCGTCTGATACGGTAAACATTATCCGTTTAACATATTGTTATATTATCTTCAATGGTCCTGTTGGGTACCTTCCCCTTACCACCCACAACCCCCCACACCCAGTCTCTGATTTTGAGATATTTTAATATTTATTAGGTTCTTATGGGGCGGTTTCTGATAAAAGTGCGTGTTGCAAACCATGTTGTGTGCTGAAAATGTTCTGGAATTTTTGCCTTTGACTCATCTGATTGTGTGGCAATGAAGCTTTCCCATGTTTGGAAAAACCTTTCTTTTCTTTGTTTGTCATAGCTTCTACCCAGTCAAGTGTAAATAAACGGGAAAAAAAATGTATTCCATATTTTTAGAGATGGGGAGGGTTTATGTAACCATTGTTTCAGAATGGTCTTCCTTGTGGCACAGCTATAATTTGTTTTAGTTTTTTGTTTCCAGTTTAGTCCCCTATTTTAATGTAGCTTACTGCAGGACAGGACAGACCATCAGGGCAGAGGTAGGGAGTAGGTACACCGACCTTGGCCTGGGATTTGAAGACTGGGATGCAGGGGAAGACACGTCTGGTTCACGGAAAGATACAGGCAATGGGAATGGCCAGGACTCAGGACCAAACAAGGCATGGATAACTGGACTGGAACAAGGCAGGAACAACAGGAATAAGGCAGGTGGTAATCCAGTCCAGGCATGGTTCAAGACAAATAGGATCAAATTCAGAGCTAGGCATAGAGTACTTTGCATGAGCAAACTCAGATAGCAACTGCCTGCTACTTAAAGGCCAGCAGCAGCTGCTGGCAATGAGAGCCAGAGTGAGACTTACTTCCTATCAGAGGGTAAAGGCAGGAGATTTGTCAGGAAGTAAAATGGCCCCGCTTGCTTCAGTGGGGATGAAGTCACTTCCTGTCAGCAACTGAGGGCAGAATTTGCCAGGAAGCAAGATGGTAATGATTGCGTCTGTGAGGATGATGTCACTTCATGGCAGTGGCCATCTTAGGTATTGAACAGACTTTTACCTTTTCTGCATTTAGATTTATAATATTAAAAATCGCATATTCGGGGTCTATATGTATTGTTATATACAGAGATTATTTGCAGTAGTTCCCTATCTATCACTAGAAATTTTGGACCACTGGGCAGTTACTGGGTATAACTTAGAAAGTGTATAAGATCTGCCTCTTGGGCTGCGCACTTTATACATTTACTGTCTAGAGATAATGTTGCTTTGTATCTGAATTTGGGCATAGTGTAAGTCCTATGTAAAATATTATAGTGCATTTCCTGGTACAGTATATTGTGGATGGGATGATTTTTAATGATTTCCAGAACTGTTTCATAATAGTCTCCATACTTGTGGAAGTGGGTGTATCTATGAAATGCCCAGCATAAACTAGCCCCAAAAAACACTATCTACACACAGGGATGGGAAAGAAAAAATTAAAAATACCGTTCCCTACAATCCAATATATACTGACCCTGCAGAGGTATTCCATGTGTGGTGCCTATGGGAGGATCACATAGTCCCACTTGCCCTGTCCCTCAATGACATAACCATTCGTCACAAGGGGGGAAATGGGTAGACAAGAGGATAGAAAGAGGGAAAGAGGGATAGCACTTAGCTATACTATCCCTGCAGCAGAGCGATCCGATAAAACTGCATACATGCTGTTCGCACAGCTCCGTCAGAGTTCTGATCTGGTCTGTCTCACTCCACAGGCTGTCGCTGTGCATGATGTCATGGCACTGCCCTCTGAAGCATGTTTCACTTCAGCTTCTTCCAGAGAGGGTAAGATCCTCCCACCATGCAGAAGCCACTATTTATATGCTTCCGCTAGGCGGAAAGAAAAGACAGGGGTGGAGCTTAGACACACTAACCACAATAAAGAAATCTTGTCAGTCAGGTTGATACATACAAATATGTGTAAAGCAAGTGATAAATAAATAGATAAGAATGGACAAGGTACAGAAATAATCAGATAAAAATGACTCTGAAACATAAGACATCATAGTGCACCTGAAAAGCAGTAACTCAAAACTACAGGAGTGGTGATGGTATATATTAATGGTAAAATAATAATATTAATAATAGACCAATGGGTAAAGCATGCCGGGATGGTGAAGTAAGTCCTGACTAGGGGAGTGGTACTTGAAGGCTACAGGAAAGATGTAAATAAAAAACCTTCATTCAGGCCGTGGGGGGTTTGGGTGTGGAGATCATAAATCCAACATCCAACAACTCTCCCTTTGCAGTAATAGTTTTTCCCAGTCTCCCCTTCTAGGCCCGGTGTTAACGCAGTCAATACCACTAAAATGGATGATGCTAGTGTCACCGTCATGTACCTAATTGACATGGCATGCCAAAGGCGTCTCAAGATGATTCCGTATGGAGTCAATATGCTCCAAAATACAGTACGTAGGGTAAGTTCTTAAAACTTGCCGGAGATCTCATCTTCTAAAAGAAAATGCCAGTGACGTTTTAAAATGTGATTTACACTGGTCCACTTGCTATCGTATGTACCAATGAATCTGATTAGCTTGGGTTTAGAGATCTTATGTCGCGTCCCATGTAATAGAGCAGTACGTTTTGAGTATTTAGCTCTAACATAGGCTTTTCTGATACAGCAATTGCTGTAGCCCCTCTGTTGAAAATGAACTGTCATCAGTCTAGCCTGATCCTCAAAATCTTGGTCACTAGAACAGTTCCGCCTGATGAGTAGGAACTGTCCTACTGGTATATTCTTGACCAGATGAAGTGGATTTTGTGTATCGGCTAAAAGGAGACTGTTCGTGACCATTTCCTTCCGGTGCATTATTGAACCTAGGTTAACGCTGGTGACTTTAATAATCGTGATGTCTAGAAAATTCAGTCTTTCCGCCTTGATGTCACATGTAAGATGTAAGATTAGTCCATTGGAGTTTAGTTATCAATGACCTGTGTAAGCGACTCTCTGGTACCGTGCCACAAAAAAAATATGTTGTCTATGTAGCGGCAATATCACAAGAAAAGCTGCACACCACAATAAACAAATAAGATACTTGCTGAGACCGGTGCTCCTGGTTCAGGGATATCTGCCTAGAACATCCAGCATTGGAGAAAGTACACTGCCGACACGTTTAAATCGAGCAGGGCTAGTTCCGCAAGCCGGGGGATGCCCCGGCTTGCTAGCCCCACTCCCTCGGCGTGCCGCGCATCACCGAAGCGCGGTCACGCGTCATCGGGTGTCAGCGCCCCCTGCACGCGCGTCCAGGGCTCCCCGAGGGAGCCCTGGTGTCCCGCGATCGCGGGACGGCGGCAGGGGGTTCCGGGGGACCCGGCGGACCCGGCAGCGGTAGGGAGAGCGCCCCGATCGGAGAGCGCTCTTCCGCTGCTTCGGCGCGCGCCCGGCACCCTCCGGCGCGCGCCAGGTTACTGCTGCGGCAGAGAACGGGCAAATGCTCGAATAAACTCTGCCGCAGCAGTAGAAAGATCCAGGGCAACTTCGGATTTCTTTAGAAAAATTTATTCAGCACAAAAACACAACGTTTCATCCCTCCTAGGGGACTTTATCAAGTGACTTGCCGGAGATTGTGTAAGGTCACTTTCCCATTTACAGACACTGAGTGCACCATATAGGGACTTGTCCATTTGGTAGTGTCTATGCTCCATCGGTGTTGTCTTTAGGGATGATTACACCCAATAATTTGATATGTTTTTTAGCCCATTTGAATGGGAAGGAACCCTTCCACTCTATCTTTTGTTTGCAATTAAAACCTAGTGACTCTGATTTTTCATAGTTGATAGTAAACCTGAGATTTTACCATACATTAGGTTTGTATTGCCTCTACAGTATAATAACAGGTTTTGCCTCTTGAGGGTTTGAAATAAAAAGGAGCATATCGTCTGCAAAGGCTGCGATTTTTTGTTCCTTGTCGCCTATTTGAATATCTTTGAAATTCCCCATCTTTTTTAGGTGTCTAATTAGGGGGTCTAGAGCGATGTCAAATATCATTGGGGGTAGGGGATAACCCTGCCTTGTTCCCCGTTGCAATATGAAAAAGTCAGAATATAGTGCATTGGCTGTGATATAGGCCTAGGGAGAGTTGTATATAGTCTGGATTAATGTTATAACATTTTCCCCAAAATATTGTGCATGAAGGGTCCTGGTGATATGTGCCCATTATCAAATGCCTTTTCGGCGTCAAGTTTTATTATAATGTTATTACCCTTGGACTGTCCTGAGGCCGCCACCGCAGACCTCATGCTCGTAACTATCTCCTGAGAACAAAACCTGTTTGCTCTGGAGATATTAAATTAGGGTGGATGTTTTTTTAGATGGTTTTTGTATATTTGTGTTAGAAATTTGAAATGTTGATTTAACAGGTAGATGGCCTATATGACGAGGTTTGTTCCAGGTCTCTGTCTGGTTTGGGGAGGACAATTACTTTTGCTAGATTTAAATTTTGCAACATTTTTCGTGTTTCACTTATGTGGTTGTATAGGTTGGTCAGTGATACTGTTACTTCAGGGTTTAATCATTTATAATATTTTGCGCTAAGACCGTCTGGTCCTGGTGATTTGTTGTTTTTTAGTGGTTTGATGGTTTCCTGTACTTCCAGGGTTGTTATAGGTTTATCTAATGCCTCTCTATTTGCTTGGGAGATTTGCTTCTTTTATAAATTTTTCTCCCATTTCTTTTTCATCTGGGATGGTTGTGTAAAATTCTTTGTTAATTAATTAAGGAATGTTGCACACATTTCTTTGGCCTTCGTTGTTCTACTGCCCTCCTTGCAATGGACACTATTTGATTAGCGATTTTTGTTTCTTTTGTTAAATTGGCCAACAGTTTCCAGGTTTATTGCCCCACCTAAAATAACTATTTTTTTGATAGATAAATTGGGTATATGCTGTCTCTGTCAGTAGTCCCTTGTATAACTGTTTTGTTTCTAGATAGTGCTTCTTATTTTGTTCTGTGTTATTCGACTTGTATATTTCGAATGCCTGCGTTAGATGTGTGTTTAGATTGTTTAGTTTGGTGTTTAGGATTTAGTTTTTCCTGATACTGTAAGCAATTATATGGCCTCTGAGTACTGCTTTGGATGTTTCCCAGTACATAATTGATTCTTCAGTGTTCTGCTTGTTGTCCTTCTCATAGCTGGCCACTGATTTTGAAGATTAGCTTTGAACTCTATTGAGTACGCTAGATGTGTAGGCATGCGCCAGCTAAGTTTTTGGGTTTACTAAGTCTTAAATTGATCCATGTTGGCGCATGGTCTGATATTATAGTAATTTCTATTTTAGCTGTGTTTATTCTGTGCATTAGATTGGCTGAGATTAGGAAACGATCTATTCATGAGAACATATTTTGTGCATGTGAAAAGAAAGTCTTTTTCTAGCGGGTTTAAAACTCTCCAGGGGTCAACCATTGTTAGGTTTTTCCTGAAGGATTTTAAAGTTTCCCGTTTTGAGCATGAGTGGTGTGGTACCCTTTTGTCTCCTGTCTCCTGATCTGACAAGTGTCCAGTCCTCCACCAGATTGAAATCTCCCCCTCCAACAATGGTCGCTGTGTCCCACGCCAAGATTCTTTGGTAGAGATCTATGAAAAAGAAATGGTTAGGCAAGTTGGGGGCATACACATTAACCAACAACCATGAGGTATCTCCCTGCCTGATGCCTCTGAATTATATGTATAACATAGTTCACATTTTTGTTTATTAATATCGCAGTTCCTCTTTGCTTTCCAGTGTATGGTGCCACAATTATTTATTTGATCCATATTGTTTTGAGTCTTTTGGTATTCTCCTTCTTGAGGTGTATATCTCGGAGAAACGTCCACTGCGCTTTTGATCTTTTGATGGGGGAGACTATCATCCTCCTCTTTGCTGGTGAGTTTAGACCCCCAACATTCCAGGAGACCATCTTGAGGTTATCTATCTGGATATGGGAATTACCGGTTTCTGTTTTAGATTTTTCTGTGTTGCAGGGACCCCTGTTTGTATGTGGTTGGGCCATGCACGGGTAAAACATGACCATCCACCTCTTCTCGAGAGAAGAAATCAGCATTTGCGTTTAACTTCCAAGGCCTGTGCTGAATCTCAAATGAGAAGGAGGGCCATATACCACCTGGTGAGTCTAGCATTGGAGTGCTTCATTGAATTTAACCCTTTTAGTGGAGCGTGATCTGTCACTAGGGTCAAATGGATGCCCGCCAAAGGTAATACCTAAAGGCCTCAATTGCCCACTTCACTGTGAGATATTAATTTTCAATAACAGAGTCATTTTCTATTCAGGGAAAAAATCGGTCATTCTTCCCCCTCAAACTGTTGTGATAGAACTGCCCCCAGTCCTATTTCTGATGCATCGGTCTGTATAAGAAAAGGCCTATTAAACTCTGGCCTTCTAAGGACGGGACCCTCTGATAGACACCTTTTTACCTCCTCAAAGATTCTCTAGCAGTCTCTAGACCATAGCATTTTTTGTGAGGTCTGTTCGGTGTGGCGTAAGTTCAGATTAATTAGGAATGAACCGTCGATAGTACCCTACCAAGCGAGACAGCTTTTAGCCTGTTTGATGGGCCCACCATTGTTTACTGTAAATTACTATGCAGTCCAGGTATATTGAAGCATATGCCCTATGAGGTCTCAGCACCTTATCCATAAGTTTCTGGAAAGTGGCTGGGGCTCCATGCAGACCAAATGGCATCACCATGAATTGTTTAAACCCATCGGAGTGGCGAAGGCGGGTTTGCATTTTGACTCCTCCTCTAAAGATATTTGCTTGTATCCTTTTGTGAGGTTGTGAGGATATAAACTCCATTGTACAAAGGGTGTCAATAAATTTGTTCTCTCTTGGCATCAGATATGCATCAAACCTAATACCGCTTTTACCTTTCGGAGGTCCAAACAAAACTTTACCTTCCCATCTAGTTAAGGACAATGACTATTGGACTACACCATTCACTGCATGATTCCTCAATCACGCCTAGGTTTAGCATTTACAATAGCATACACATTTATATGTGTATATCATGGTTTATGAGGATTTTAGACACGATAGTGATAGCTTCAATCAAATAAACAGAAATGTATTAGAACAGCAAACAAAATATAATATTAATACATGGTTATACTAAATTATGAGGTTTGTACTTATTACAGGTCTAAAATTTAAAAAAATAAACAATACAATCTATCTTATCTAAACATACATTGATATAAAAAAGATATTTACAGATTTAAAAGTGCACAAGATACATGATTATAATAACCTAAAGTGATGTCTATTGGAACTCAAACAGGTCTCTCTCTCTCCTTTTTCTCATTTTGGTCCTTAGGGGGTACTCTACACAGGCCTCCCTGCTACTCTCTGATGCCTGGGTAAGGCACAATATAGGTTGTGTGTGTGTCTGTGAATATGGTGTGTCCGTGGGGTTAATTTGTTATACAGTATGTATGGGGGGAGTTAATTTTATGTATGTATTGGGTAAATTTGGTCCATCTATTGGGTGTTTAAGGTTACCTTCTAAGTATTGTGGTTGTAGTCATTACTTTTGTGTTTGTATAGGATTTTGGGGTAGTTAGTTTGGTGTATGTATGGGGGGTGTTTGCACAATTTACTGCTCCTTAGAAGAGAGGAAGAAATAGAGAGGGAGAGAGCTGTGTGGGTGATGGGTATGTGATATGGATGTGTGGCAGAGAAAATGAATAATGATTTCTGACTTGCATCTGTACTTCATTCAGAGTCCAGATTTATTCTTCTCTACGGAGTGTTGTACATGTTTGAAAAAACACGGGCTTAAATTACCAAAATTCTTTTTTGAAACCACTAATGGTTTGCAAAGTGTGAAATCTTGTACCTTAACAATGCGTTAAGTCCTAATTTGAGTATGAGACACTTGACTAATTAGACCACCCTCATTCCACCTACGGTGAATGCAGGACTGGAGCTCAGTTGCTAGAATGGGCTGACAGGAGTCAATAGACAGGGACGGTCAGAGGCAGACAGGCAGCAGACAGGCAGAAGTGGTACAGTAAGTGGACAAGCAATGGAGAATGAGTGGTTCAGTCTATAAAGGCACTGGTGTTAGCTCCTTGTGACCATGGCAAGTCACTTTATCTCCTTGTGCCTCCGACACCAAAAACATAGTTTATAATTAATCTGGCCAGGGACTGTGTCTGAAACAAACCTATGTGCTGTGTATTGTGTGCTATACTGTAATTGTGAAGCGGCGGGGGGGACAAGGGGGGGGGCAACCAACCGGGGGGGGGGGGGGGGGGGGCGCCGGGGGGGGGGGAACAAACAAAACACATACCAATGGCCTTCTACTCTTAGTGGGGGGGGGGGGGCCAATGGGGGGAGAGATGGGGGAGGGGGGGGGGGGGGGACCCATTAGAAGAAGGGGGGGGGGGGGGGGGGGGGGGGTTACAGTATGTTCTCAAAGTTATTATTATAATGGTCAGGGGCAGGCAACAGACACCAGGTAGCAGGCAGCAGGCAGCAGGCAGGCATCTTTTGGTTATGGAGAGACAGAAAACAATATACAGTATGCCAGTAAGCTTTATTCAACCTCAATCATCAGGCAACCAGGAACAGGAAGGAGAGGTTTATAAAGGCCTGGCTGTTGATTATAAACATGTGTGGGTCATCAAATGATCAGTAGCTTTAAGAAAGCTCTGTAGAAAAAGCAGCAAGCCGATAGCAGTCCTGGTGAACAGAACTCCAGGCTAGGACTGCCAAGACCAGGGTTCAAGACCTACCAGGGACGTCCCTGACACTTCGTTAGTTGTTAGGAGTCACGGAAGGTGCAGCCCCCAACAATAGACGATACCGAATCTGACGTCAGATGCCGAGCCATGCGGGAATGCAGCAGAGCGGAGACAGCGACGGAGGAGGACGGAGTGTCTTGGGATGGTGTCACAGGAGACTCCTGTGGCGGGTAGGATCTCGGTGGCCGGAACCGCACGAGCGTAGTAGGGGTCACAAGCAGGGATCCGAGGCAGGCGGCAGGTAGCGAAGTCAGGTACAAGCAGAGATCCGAGGCAGGCGGCAGGTAGTGAAGTCAGGTAACAAGCAGAGGTCGGCAACGAGGAGACTGGAACAGGACAGGGGAGCAAGGACAGGTCTGGGGGCAGGGACTGAGAACAGGAACAAACAGGGACAAGCCAGATTACCAGCAAGGGCTTTTACTGTGAACAGACTTTTATAATACAGGTACAGGTACAGAAACAGATCAGGAATCAGAGGCATGTGCATTAGGAGTCTGACTTCAAGCAAAGGCAATTGAACCAACCAGGAAGCGGAAGCTATAAAGGACAGAGACAGGAGCAACAAGAAGACAGACAGGCAGACAGAGGAACCCAGAGGAAACAGAAGACAGCAGCACACCCAGTGGACAAAGAAGAACTATGGCTAAGCAGGAGGTCTAGGCGATCCTGACATTACTCCCCCCTCTCAAGAGCGTTCTCCGGACGATCCTCCAGGCTCTTCCCGGAGGCCTTGGTGAAAAGAGAACTCAAGGTGACCCACCTCTGGTGGTTTGTCAGCGGGCAGAGGGTACTCCACAGGTACATTGGGTGCTGCAAGGAACCTCCGAATGGGTGCACTCAACCCAAATGCAGGGGCAGAGACATCAGAAACGTGGGCATCAAAGACGGGTGCAGCCTTTCCACATGAGTCAGTGGGGACACAGAGTTCACTCTTCGTGGTCTCTTTTTGTGACCAATATATCTCTTTTAGTCTTGGAATCTGGAACTTCCCAATGGATACGTTCAACTCCATTGCAGAGGCATGGACATCAGGAATGTGGGCATCAAGGACGGGTGCAGACTTTTCACATGGGTAAGTGGGAACATAGAATTCACGCTACATTGTCTCTTTTTATGACTCCCGTTTCATGGTATCACCTAAATTCTCATTAAGACCAGCTATTTGAGTTTTCAGCTCTTGAAGCTGTCCTTCTGCACTAGTCTCTGCAGCAACAGTTCTAGATTTTAGCAAAAATGTTTTTTCGTTATGAACGCAATAATTCTTGCAGAACACTAAGCAGCAAAAAAAACCCTTCCCAACTGGGATTTACAAAAAAGAAACGAAAGTACTTATCTTCAACCATGCGGATGTGGTCTGCTGCAGCAGGCAGGAAAGGGTGCAGGCAGAAGAAGAATCTGTTCCAGCGAGGTCCAGAAGTGGCCTTTGCTTTCTGTCATGGGAGACTCCTGTGGCGGGTAGGATCTCGGTGGCCGGAACAGCACGAGCGTAGTAGGGGTCACAAGCAGGGGTCAGAGGCAGGCGGCAGGTAGCGAAGTCAGGTACAAGCAGAGGTCCGAGGCAGGCGGCAGGTAGCGAAGTCAGGAAACAAGCAGAGGTCCGAGCCAGGCGGCAGGTAGCGAAGTCAGGTAACAAGCAGAGGTCGGCAATGAGGAGACTGGAACAGGACAGGGGAGCAAGGACAAGTCTGGGGGCAGGGACTGAGAACAGGAACAAACAGAGACAAGCCAGATTACCAGCAAGGGCTTTTACTGTGAACAGACTTCTATAATACAGGTACAGGTACAGAAACAGATCAGGAATCAGAGGCATGTGCATTAGGAGTCTGACTTCAAGCAAAGGCAATTGAACCAACCAGGAAGCAGAAGCTATAAAGGACAGAGACAGGAGCAACAAGAATACAGACAGGCAGACAGAGGAACCCAGAGGAAACAGAAGACAGCAGCACACCCAGTGAACAAAGAAGAACTATGGCTAAGCAGGAGGTCTAGGCGATCCTGACAGATGGTGAGCCAGCTGGCTGATGATATCCTCCTGTACACTTATATAGTGTGACATGCCCATTTTTATTCAATTTATTGTGAGTGCATTTTTTACGTAGATAAAAGTTTTTTATACCTTGGTTGATCTGCGCTATGCTAGTCTGTTCCCTCTCTTTTACTTGGGATACATCCATCTGAGTACCTGAACCGCCCTGACGACTGCCACACTTATACATCTACCACTGACTGATTGTCAACACCGCTTTTATTATTCTTACATCTTGTAAGTAGCCATTCTTCAAGAGCCAAGACTCAAAGAATCCATCTAATCATATTCCCATTGCACTTAGATCTGTTTTTTGTTTGTTTGTTTCTTCCCCATGCTCCCCCTGGATTTCGTGTCTCCTATTGTCTACATTGGGGATGAGTGAAGACTACCCCTTCCAGTGGGTCTGAGCAGGGGGTGATACTGTATATTTTATATTTCTACATCACATTTTCACATTTTGTGTTATTTAATTTATTCACTTATTGTAAAAGTTTATTTAGATTTTTTCACTTTATACATAGTGAACACCTTTGTATTAGTTTGCGCCTTTTGTCACTTCATCACTATACTAATCAGTTGAATACACCCATTAAATATAGGATCAAATAGGGGCCATCATAGACATATATAGAGGTATACATGATCCTTGCATATACTATGAACAAAGGATCTTCAAGATCTGGGCAAATGAGTATAGTGTAAAATTTATTTATCTTATTTATTCTTCTTTGAACAATTCTAATATTTGTAAACATGAAGTCGGATTTTTTGGTACAAAAAACTTCAAACAGTGCAGAACATTTTAAAAACATGTATACAACTCTCAACATGAGTAATATAGAAGGGGTAGTATTTTTATGCTAAGGTATTTTGTGGTAATTAGAATGGTGACTTCTCCTACCCCGCTACCTAGAGTGCAAAATTGTGGTGATGAGCAGATAAGGGGAGAAAGGGGCATTGCGGAATGTCCTGACCTGGACTGGGAAACTGTAGGGGGCATTACAAGCACAGATAACATTCCAAGAGACACTGTTTTTAAGTTATCCTTGCTTCATTCATTGTAACATCGCCGGAAGAAGAGATCAGTGTATCTCGAAAGCTCGCACAAATAAAAGCATTTCGTTAGCCACAGAACGGTATCATCTATTTATTTTTTGATTATTGAAGCTCGGCTAACACGGTACTGATACCTCTACATATATATATATTGTGACAAACGGCAGACTCCGGGGCTCCGTCGTTTGTCCGGGACTGTTTAGAACACGGTCTTTTAGGGTAGGTTAAATGATGAGGCGTCACGTACTGTTCCTTTAAACAGGCTATGCCTGGTTTATTCAGTCCCAGGCACTGAGACTGCCACAGTGCATACAACAGAAAACAGATCAAAACAAAAGCTGCTCACCTGAGCGATAACTTAACTTAGATATCCCTGACTCAGGGTTGGAAGTGGCTTTTCCACTTCCAACATCAAAACACGGTACTTTTGCAGTCTTACACAAATGAACAGAAAGATTGAACCTGTTTGGGGAAGAGGCTTCTCCCCTCTGTAGTTCAGCAGCCTTCTAGCCTCCTGGCTCTTGTGGGGAGACCAGAGCAAACAGGAAATCAGTCTTTCATACCTGATTCCTAATTAGCATGACAGGTGACAGAAATCAGGCAGCAGACAAACTCTGGTCTGGATCTCTCATCCCTCAGTTCCAGCGCTTGCCAAACTGTGGGATGGAGTGTATGTATTATAAGGCTGCACTCCCAGGCCAAACAGGATAGAAACTGTCTAGTATCCTGGGAGCCCTATATACGGAATTTATTACCATCCCCTGGTTTCTGTCACATATCCTCCCCCCCAGCTCAGACCTCGAGGGATGAGCGACCATGGATATTAGGGAGTGCATCCTTGACAACCCGTCAGCATTGCCATGTTTGTGCCCTGACCTGTGTTCCACAGAAAATTTAAAGGGTTGTAGGCTTAGGAACCACCTGGTCACTCTAGCATTCTTTTCCCTGTTTTGACACATCCAGGTAAGGGGTGCATGATCTGTGACCAACCGGAATTTTCTCCCCAACAGGTAGTATTTGAGCGTCTCTACAGCCCACTTTATTGCGAGACACTCTTTCTCTACTATGGAGTAATTTTTCTCCTGGGGATTTAGTTTCCTACTTAAATAAAGGATGGGGTGCTCCTCACCTTGAGACTCCTGGGAGAGTACCGCCCCCAGCCCTACCTCAGATGCGTCGGTTTGGACTACGAACTCTTTGGAGAAGTCAGGTGTGACCAACACTGGTTGGGCACAGAGAGCTTCTTTCAGGCTTCTAAAGGCCTGTTCGGTTTCGGGGGACCACTTTACCATTAGCGGTCCTCTTGCTTTTGTGAGGTCAGTTAGTGGGGTTGCCTTAGTTGCAAAATTGGGAATAAACCTTCTATAGTACCCAATTAACCCCAAAAAGGTCCTTACTTGTTTTTTTGTAACTGGCCTTGGCCAATTTTGTATCGCCTCCACTTTGAGTGTTTGGGGTTTGAGTAAACCTCTGCCAATAGAATATCCCAGATACTTGGCCTCCTCCAGACCAATAGTGCATTTAGCGGGGTTAGCAGTTAGTCCAGCAGACCGGACTGCGTCAAGCACAGCTTGGACCTTTGGAAGGTGGGATTGCCAATCTTCACTATGGATTACCACATCATCCAGGTAGGCGGCAGCATACCGAGCATGTGGTTTTAAAATTTTATCCATCATTCTTTGGAATGTGGCGGGAGCTCCATGTAAGCCAAAAGGCAACACCTTATACTGAAAGAGGCCGTCTGGGGTTGAGAAGGCTGTCTTTTCTTTTGCCCTTTCTGTGAGGGGAACCTGCCAGTACCCTTTTGTTAGGTCTAGGGTTGTGAGATATCGGGCTTTGCCCAGTCTCTCTACAAGTTCATCTACCCTGGGCATAGGATAAGTATCAAATTTTGACACCGCGTTTAGTTTCCGGTAGTCATTACAAAACCTTGTTGTACCATCTGGCTTTGGGACTAAGACTATAGGGCTGTTCCACCCACTTTGGGATTCCTCAATTACACCTAGTTTTAGCATTTTTTTAACCTCTAAACTTATAGCCTTTCTTTTGGCCTCTGGGATTCGGTACGGTTTAAGGTTAACTCGGACCCCCGGTTCAGAGACTAGGTCATGTTCAATTACGCTAGTTCTACCTGGCCGTATAGAGAAGATTTCTTTGTTTCTTTTCACTAAATTCTGAACCTCTCGTTTCTGATGAACAGACAGGGTTTCAGCTATGCTAACCTCTGGGTCAGTTTCTTGATTCTCTGACGGACCTGGGGGTACTAGGGTTAACAAGACTTCTCTATCTTTCCAGGGCTTGAGTAGGTTTATATGGTAAATTTGCTCAGGTTTCCTCCTACCTGGCTGTCTTACCTTATAATTTACTTCTCCCACTCTTTCCAAGACCTCATATGGCCCATGCCATTTAGCAAGGAATTTACTCTCCACGGTGGGAACCAGAACTAGTACCCTATCACCTGGAGAAAAAATTCTGACCCTAGCACCCTTATTATATGTATTCCTCTGTGCTTCTTGAGCTTTCTCCATGTGTTCCCTCACTATGGGTAGGACTGCAGCAATGCGGTCCTGCATCTGGGCAACATGCTCTATTACACTTCTGTAAGGGGTAACCTCGTGTTCCCAAGTCTCTTTGGCTATATCCAGTAAGCCCCTTGGGTGTCGGCCATACAATAGTTCAAACGGGGAGAAGCCTGTGGATGATTGGGGAACTTCCCTAATGGCAAATAACAGGTACGGTAACAAACAATCCCAGTTTTTCCCATCTTTATCAACCGCCCGCCGTAACATGCTCTTTAAGGTTTTATTGAACCTTTCCACTAAACCATCTGTTTGTGGATGATAGACTGAGGTTCTGAGATGCTTGATTTTTAGGAGTTTACATAGCTCTTTCGTTACTTGGGACATAAATGGTGTTCCCTGGTCAGATAGAATCTCTTTAGGAATCCCGACCCGGGAAAACAGAACTACTAACTCTTTTGCTATGTTTTTAGCTGAGGTGCTACGTAGGGGAACTGCCTCCGGATATCGGGTGGCATAATCTAATATTACCAATATATGCTGATGTCCCCTAGCAGACTTTATTAGGGGTCCTACTAGATCCATAGCAATCCGGTCAAATGGTACCTCTATTATGGGAAGGGGTACCAATGGGCTGCGGTACGCCTTGAACGGGGCGGTGATCTGACATTCTGGGCATGAGGAACAATAATTCGTAATTTCTGCCAGAACCCCAGGCCAATAGAAGCTTCGGAGAACCTTTTCTTTTGTCTTTTCCACCCCTAGGTGTCCCCCCAATGGATGACTATGTGCGAGGTGTAATACTACGTTACGGAATGTCCGTGGTACCAACAATTGTTTAGTTGTAACTGATTTCCTTTTATCAACCCGATATACTAGGTCGTTCTCTACCTCGAAGTAGGGGTAAGCAAGTGACCTATCTGGTTGGCCAGGAGTACTATTCTGGTCCCGTATATTTCCCCTTGCTACCGCTAATGTGGGGTCCTCCCACTGGGCCTTCTTAAAACTCCCAGGACTGACCTCTAGGTCAGCGAGGGTCTTATCCGGTTCTGGGTTGGTAAGTGTCTGCTCAACATCTTGATTTGGGGTATTCCCTACCAAAGTAGTGATGGGGAAGGGAATTTTACAGCACTCCTCCTTTTCCCCCTTCTTATTTGGGCCCTCGTCAACCTCCATTTCTGAAAAAGGGAAAGGATTTGTTTCTTCTAATACTTCGTTATGGTCCGCTATTGAACTCTGGGCGCTATTCTGAGCGGGGGACCACATTTTTAGAAAATGGGGAAAGTCGGTCCCTATTAACACATCATGTGCCAGTTTGGGTACAATACCCACCTTGAAATCTAAAGAACCAAACTCTGTTTCAAAAAAAACATCAACAGTGGAATATTCATGATTATCCCCATGTATACAACAAATTGCCACTCTTTGTGAACTGTTTCCCTGTTTCTTCTTAATGGGCAAGAGGTATTCGGACACTAGTGTGACCATGCTCCCAGAGTCAAGAAGTGCCCGAACCCTCTTACCATTAACCTTTACAAATGCCCACAGATGGTTATTCAAGGGGTCCTCTGGGCTAGGGCCCATACATTGGGACAACAGCGAATAAGGTTCCACGCTGTTGCATTGCATGGGCTCATCATTTAGTGGGCAGATTTTTGCTGTGTGGCCCCTCTCATGACAATTTACACATTTAGGTACATAGTCTGTGTCCCACTTAGAGCCTTTTCCCGGCTCCCCATGTTGGCTATTGCCCTTAGTGTGCGAACCACTGTTGCTGGTGCTGCGTGAAGGTGGTCGCCGCTCTTCAGCGCCCCTTAACCCCGGTACCCTTTTACCGTCTCTGGAAGAGTCCTGGAACCTCGGGTAGTGGGGTTGCTCCACGACTGTGGGTTGCGGGTGCTCTTCTGCTGCATTGTACCTTTCTACGAGGGCCACAAGCTCATCCGCATTGTGGGGGTCACTCCGACTGACCCAACGGCGTAAGGCAGAGGGAAGTTTCCTCAAGAACTGGTCCATGACCAACCGTTCCACGATGTGGCTGGCTGAGTTGATCTCGGGTTGTAGCCACTTCCGGGCGAGGTGGATGAGGTCATACATCTGGCTTCGGGTGGCTTTATCCATCGTGAAGGACCATGCGTGAAACCTTTGGGCGCGAACAGCCGTGGTTACGCCGAGGCGGGCGAGGATCTCGAACTTCAATTTTGCATAGACGTTAGCTTCGGCTGGCTCTAGATCAAAGTAAGCCTTCTGGGGTTCGCCGCTTAGGAAGGGTGCGATTAGACCAGCCCACTCAGCTTCTGGCCATCCCTCTCTCTGTGCCGTGCGTTCAAACGTGAGAAGATAGGCTTCCACATCATCCGAGGGTCCCATCTTCTGAAGGTAGTGGCTTGCCCTGGTCATTTTCGGAACTGGGGCTGCCACTGCCAGTGGAAGGTTACTGATAGTCCCCCTCAGGATCTCGAGTTCCTGCTGTAAGCCCTGAGCGAACCGCTGTTGCTCCTCTCTCAGCAAGCGGTTTGTCTCTTGCTGGTTTGCATTCGCGTTTTGCAGGGCTTCATTCGTCTGTTGCTGGTTTGCATTCGCCTGTTGCTGGTTGGCATTCACCTGTTGCTGGTTGGCATTAATCTCTTGCTGGGCTATTAGCAGCTGTTGCTGGGCTGCATTCGTCTGCTGCTGGTTTGCATTAGTTTCTTGCTGGGCTATTAACAGCTGTTGCTGGGTTTCATTCGTGTCTTTCTGGGCAGCGACATTGCGTACCAGTGCACCCACCACGTCTTCCATCTTGTTTGCAGAGGATGAAAAAAACTTTTTTTTTTTTCAAAGTTCTTCAACCCGCAGACCCCCTAGTGCTCTGCCCGCATTCTCCACCATATGTGACAAACGGCAGACTCCGGGGCTCCGTCGTTTGTCCGGGACTGTTTAGAACACGGTCTTTTAGGGTAGGTTAAATGATGAGGCGTCACGTACTGTTCCTTTAAACAGGCTATGCCTGGTTTATTCAGTCCCAGGCACTGAGACTGCCACAGTGCATACAACAGAAAACAGATCAAAACAAAAGCTGCTCACCTGAGCGATAACTTAACTTAGATATCCCTGACTCAGGGTTGGAAGTGGCTTTTCCACTTCCAACATCAAAACACGGTACTTTTGCAGTCTTACACAAATGAACAGAAAGATTGAACCTGTTTGGGGAAGAGGCTTCTCCCCTCTGTAGTTCAGCAGCCTTCTAGCCTCCTGGCTCTTGTGGGGAGACCAGAGCAAACAGGAAATCAGTCTTTCATACCTGATTCCTAATTAGCATGACAGGTGACAGAAATCAGGCAGCAGACAAACTCTGGTCTGGATCTCTCATCCCTCAGTTCCAGCGCTTGCCAAACTGTGGGATGGAGTGTATGTATTATAAGGCTGCACTCCCAGGCCAAACAGGATAGAAACTGTCTAGTATCCTGGGAGCCCTATATACGGAATTTATTACCATCCCCTGGTTTCTGTCACAATATATATATATATATATATATATATATATATATATATATATATATATATATATATATATATATATATATATATATATATATATATATATATATATACACACACATACATACATACATACATATATATACACACACCCACACTTGTAGAGTAGAGACAGGTCATATGGTGCTCATTCTCATTTTCTTGGCCTAGTACATATTAGGAATATATATATATATATATATATATATATATATATATATATATATATATATATATATATATATATATATATATATTATTTATTTATTATTATTATTGTAGCACTGTCCTCCCTTCTGGGAGATTTTGCTTAGGCTACAGGTACGTGTGGTGCTGGTTAACTGTGAGGGTCCAAGAGAGATGAGCTTCCGCGATGTTGTGGGGAACAGGACAGGCTTTAGGTGATCCTCAGGTTATTTTCATTCAGTGACAGTGCCTCCAGTCATAGCAGCCTACAGCAGAGCTGCAGGCACTCCCTACTGTGAAGGATAAAATATGGAGATCATATCTCTATGCTTTATAGAAACCACTTGTCTCCATCTTATATCTGTTTGCTGTGTCTTTTTTACTAATACTGTTTTCTATCCGAGGTGACCGTGAAATTCCGCTTGCACAGACTCTCGCCCACGCAATAAGGAAGTGATATCAGAGAAAACGAAACCTAACTTCAGAAAGCAAGGACACACGGCATTTCTGTGAAACTTGCATCAGCCGACAAGACCCCCGCCCCCATCATGCCTTTTTTCTACTAACTAATGTAATAATTGGATAAGCTTTGCCGCATAATAGGTGTGGCATTGAATGATTGGCTAGTGTTAGCCTACTTTGATATAAATAGATTGTAATACAAAATCTCGGCAGTCTTGTCTTGACTACTTGTCTACTTGTCTGAGGAAACTAATACATGACTCTGTGTCATTATTGGGATCCAGGGTGCGCACCCAGACTCCAAGTTACATAATTTGGAGCCCACATCTGAGCAGTAGAGACCCTCGATTGAAGGGACCTTAACAGTTGGCGTAGTCGGCAGGATCCTTGTGAAGGGACATCGGAACAATCCTGAACCCATCTCCATCCAAGGAGGACGTCCCCTGTCCGGACTGATCTGGGGGTCTGATCAACCTCTAAGGACAAGGTAAGATATATTCAGAATATATTTTCACCGAACTCCTGTCAGTCTGTTCAGGTTGGCGACACTTGGTTGATGAGCTAAGTGTTGTTAATCTATACAAGACCATAGAGTCCGGTGGTTCCCGCCAAGGATTTATATAGTTGGTAAGGTCTTGTGCCTGCCAGATGTGTGGTTTATGTTCATATGTCATAAGGGTTACGGAATAACTATAAAATAAGGGGACGAGTGTGTAAGGATATCTATTGTTAGATAATAGGAGGATCGTCCATACAGGTGACGGTCCGGGGAGTGTCTGCGCGCCTCCCCGTCTAGGTCAATTTATCGCTGAAGCTCAAGAGTCCAGGTACCGCCGGTAATTGGCGCACATGTCCGAGGTTGTTTTTAAAATAGACAATGTTCTCGCAGTTTTTAAAGAAGGATTTGCCTTCTGGTGCACAGGATTCTGTAACTCTTGTGACAGAACGGGAGGGAAAGAAGTATACCAAGAAATGTAAATTGTTGTTTAAAGTATTGGATTTACCCTCTACGGGAAGGTTGCAACCAAAAATGTTGAAAGATAGAATCCAGGCATGTAAAGGAATGTTGAAAGATGGAGGATTGTGGGAGAATGCTGAGAAATTTTTGAGTGTGGCTATTGAGCTTCAAAAGGAAGGTTTCACTGAAATAGAATGTGGAGGGAAAGATAAGAAAAGTTACTGTTATATGAAAGTACCCGAAAGTGACAAAACTACACCTTCTACCCCTAAAGTTGACCCTCCCCCGCCATATCCTCAAAATAGTCAGAAAAGTCCTGAGGTGAGATGAAGGAAGAGTTAATGAGGGTTAGACTTGTGAGTGTTGACTAATGGAGAGAAATAGGTGTGTGTAGCTTGAGAAAGGACAGAATTGCAACAGGATAGCATAAATTTGTAGTGAATGAAGTCAGTGAAACTATAAAAGTTCAAAACAGAAAGCATTAAAAAATGTGTGGCGTTATTTGTGTGTTAAGAAGTTATATGAACCTCAGCTATATAAAAGCCTGTTGGTTAATTTTTGAGAGGCCATAAAAAATGTAGTTCTTAGGGCTCTGGATAAAGCTCCATGTATTTAAACTTTAAGCAAAAGTTCCAAGCTAATAATTATTATTTTTCAGGAAAAAGCCGTGGTGTACCTTTATCTTATCTTTTCAGGGTCAATTGGCGAAACGCCCAGAAACAAGATGGCTCTTTGCCCGGAAAACAAGTCTTATAGAAAATATTTTTTCTTTAGTCAGATGAATATGCAGAGTGTCTTTAAAATGATAAAGCTAACCATGTACTCAGCACTGTGCAAAGAGATTATATAAAGCAAGACATTAGTGTGAAGTCTTATACAAAATCATTTGTCTATTAACTGAATGTGATGTATGTTATAACGAATTAACCATTTATTTTTTCCAAAGGTGTCCGTAAGCAGTGGTTATTGTAAAAATTGCTGTGTAATCTAGAATGGGTTTACCAGGAAGTGGTGAATTTGGGAGTCACCTCTCATTTGTGGGTGTGTCGTGTGTATAGGGTTAAATACAGGGGATACATAGTTGCAAAAGCAGTTACATAAGTGAATAAGGTATGCATTATATACAAGGCATTTCAATTTTTTAACAGAATCGTTACAGTGGAGTGTTTGGGGTAAAAGCCAGATAGGGATTGGCTAGGGAAATTTGTATGGGTAAAATAATTGCTTAAATTGGGAGGGAATATTTTTCCATAACAGTGGATAGTATTGGGAAAAGGGATATTGGCCTGTAGTTTGAGACAGTGTTTTTTGTCCCCACTTTTGAAGATTGGGACAAACTCTGACAGTTTCCCAGGTCTTAGGGATATGGCCTGCAGACAGGATAGAATTAATTATGGAAACAAGTGGTTAGCAAGGGATGAGGCCCTAAAGTTTCAGGAACTTAGATTGTATCAAAGTCAGGTTCACATTGGCTACTTAATTTTAATTTGAGGAATGAATACCTCTGTCTATATGTGGATGCTAAGACAGGAGTAAACACATTGATACAAGAATTGATTCCTAGGTATAAATTATCTCCCTATGAGACACATATGGGATGACTTATGACTATCAGCAGTCCAAAGGAATGAATTAAGGACCATGTTATTGGTAATAAAACAGTAAGTTGTATGCAACTAATACATTTTTTGAGTCTCTCTAGGCAACGTTGAAAGTGCACCTACTCGAGATGGGGTTAATAGTCACATATTTCCTGCGCAAGCATGCTTTTCATCTCAGGTGAAAAGGCCTAAAGTAACCACCAATACAGCAATTAAAGCGGCAGAGTCATTTTCCTGGACCCAAAGCACGTAAAGCTCGTTCCAGCTCCACCAAACGTTCCAGCGCCACCAAAGACCAAAGTCACCTAAAGCACAGCCGCATCAAGTTAACGTCTTGCCGAGTCAAAACTCTAACCGTTAACCAACGAGGAAACATTTCATTTTATCAACATTTCATTTTTCAGAGACTCAATATTTTTATTCTTTAGAGTGTGTTAAGTTAGAAATTTAAGGTGTATGTAGAATTGAGCCTTGATGGGAGGATTGGTTTCCTGGAAGCGTGGCTTGTGAAAGCTCTTGTATGTGTTTTGGCAGTACTCATCACTCTCTATGTATGTGTCATGTGCAGCAAAACTTTGATCCAGAAGTGTGTTGCACCTCCACCGAAAGGAGGGGGTCACCCAGGGGCGTGTGTCAGCCACAAGGAAAGGATCATAAGTCAGCCATGTTGACCATCGCAGACATTGTCTGTTCTGATATTCTGAGTGAATGATGTATACAATGCGTGCAGGGTGAGGATCATGCATTTAGCTTCCACAGATACCAAACCCCCTCAATTCTCAGTAATAGAATGTTGTGATGATTCTGAAAATCCAAGAACAGGTTCAGATTAGGCTTATGGCCTTACAAAACAGAATTGCTTTAGACTATGTTTTAGCTTCAAAATGAGGGTTATGTGTTTGGTTAAAGACAATGTTGTGTTTTTATTTCAGATCAGTGTAGCAATGTGCAGCATGAACTAGATTAAATACAAGAGATTCAAAAGAGGTTTACAAAGGGAAGTGACAGATTATCACCCTTGGGGCTAGGTGAATGGCTTAGATCACTTGGAGCAAAAACTTTTGAATGCTTGGATGTGTGGGAGTGTTACTTGTTGTCATATATGTGTGTGTCACGTGTTGCAAAGGTATGATCCACAGGTGTGCAACCCCCTCCCCCATTTGGATGCCACTCTTTACAGATGCCAGAAAACAGCAGTACCGTGAAGAAAGAAGATGCCGACCACAGTTATTCAATTCATCAAAAGACATATTGGCCGCAGCGCCTTACGAGACTATGACAGTGAAGGGCACGCACCCTTGTCCTCTGAGTTATCCCTGGACTATCATCATGAACTTTATTCTCAAAAGCTATGTTTTAAGAATAAAAAGGGAGGGAGTGACAAAGTGAGAATATGACGTAAGGGAGGGGGGTCTGACATAACAGCACTGGGATCTAAGCAACCATTTTGAGTCAGCATCCATCTTAGGTGCCTGATATTGTCTATTGTCTGTATGAAAGTTGGAATGAATGTTAGTTTAAAATAAATTTTTTCTTCTGAAGTTCCAATTGATATTGAGTGGTTCAGCTAAGCCAAAAACCTTGAGAACAAGAGCAATGTGCCAATGTTATGAAAATATGCCATTACAAAAACGAGAGAACATAAGAACAGTCCATTATAGTACTCTGGAGTGACAGGGGTGACCAATCAAGTTCCCAGACCCTAGTTTGTTTGTCGGTAGGAAAGGGACTCCTTGTGTATGTTCTGTAGGTCTTCGAGTTTAGCGAGCAATCAGTTGTCGGGGATGAGAGAAGCTCATGAATAGCCGACCAACACCCTCAGGTAGTTTTTCTAAGGTTAAGATTAGTCATAGGGAAAGTATATCCTTTTTGGTTTAGTTTTTTAATACTTTTATAAGATTATGTTTGTCTCGTGGTTTCTAGGGGGGACTGTGAAGGATAAAATATGGAGATCATATCTCTATGCTTTATAGAAACCACTCGTCTCCATCTTATATCTGTTTGCTGTGTCTTTTTTACTAATACTGTTTTCTATCCGAGGTGACCGTGAAATTCCGCTTGCACAGACTCTCGCCCACGCAATAAGGAAGTGATATCAGAGAAAACGAAACCTAACTTCAGAAAGCAAGGACACACGGCATTTCTGTGAAACTTGCATCAGCCGACAAGACCCCCGCCCCCATCGTGCCTTTTTTCTACTAACTAATGTAATAATTGGATAAGCTTTGCCGCATAATAGGTGTGGCATTGAATGATTGGCTAGTGTTAGCCTACTTTGATATAAATAGATTGTAATACAAAAACTCAGCAGTCTTGTCTTGACTACTTGTCTGAGGAAACTAATACGTGACTCTGTGTCATTATTGGGATCCAGGGTGTGCACCCAGACTCCAAGTTACATAATTTGGAGCCCACATCTGAGCAGTAGAGACCCTCGATTGAAGGGACCTTAACACTACCATGACAGTTCTTTTCTCTATACTTCTGTCCAATAGACTCCGACTTAGCCAAAAGTATATAAAAGGTGTCTTTATTTGATGCAGCCACTGCAGATGGTAGGACAGTGTTTGCATATAGTGGAGAATGGGTTTCAGGCCCTTGGATGGTGCTGGCCAGCAGATAATGTTGAGGCCTTGTGCTATGCGCAGATCTTGGTTCACTCAGCCCTATGTGGGGCTGAGCTCCTCTCCCTTCCCCGGGTGGGAAGGCACTGACTCTATAATTTGGAAGGCATCCTTCCGAATGCAAAAGTGGAGGGTACAGGGTCTGCACCATGATTGGCTGCAACACAGACCCAGTGTCACCACCTCTCCTGCCCTCAAATTATCAGCTCCCCTCCTCCTCAGACTCTACCTCTAGCCACCCTCTCTGAGCCTCCTAATGCAACCAGCTTTTTATCACCCTGGAAGACTTACCCTGCTCGAACACAGCAGAACCTCCCCCATGGCTCCTCTCCCAGTGCTCTTCCCCCTCCAGCCTCCATTTCCCAAACCAGTTGGTTCCCCTCCACCATGAAAAAGCAGTCAAATCTTCTGCCGCTTCCTCTCACTATGCTTCATTCTCCAGTGACCTCCATCCTATGCCAGCAGCCCATCCAATGCCTGCTTCCTCTCTAGGGTTATTCCAAAGATGTTAGCAGCTCCCCTAATACCTGTCAGTATCTCCCACCAAAAAAGAACAGACAGGCACACCAGTGTCTTCCCATGCCTCTGCCTTCTAATCACCTTCCCCCGCTCTGGGCCAGCTCTGCCCCAGCTCCTCTTTCAGTTCTGTGCCAGATTCAATCCTGACTCCTCCCATGGTCAGCTCTTTCCCCAGCACTTCCCTTCTCTGGGTCATCTGTGCCCCTAACTATTTCCCTAGCTTTTAGCTTGCTCTGACCCAGGTTCCTCCCCTAGCTCTAGGCCAGCTATTTCCCTGCTCCTCCAGGATGAGACCAGCCCTATACCAGCTACTCCTAAAAACACTGAGTCAGCTCTGCTCCAGGTCAATCCCACTTTGGGCCAGCTTCCCACCTCTCCCACACCAGCTTTTTTCTGCTCCAGGCCAGCTCTGGTCCTGACCTTCCCCTGCACAATTCCAGTCCCACCCATCATTGAATAACATACTTCAAGCTGCACCTCTGACCAAGGTGAAGGCGCTTTATTTCACCTACCCATACGGGTCACTTTTTTTCTCAGCCCGCTACCATCCATTCATACCGGGACTATCCCAAAACTTATCACATAATGGAACAAAAGAGGTACTGCACCGACACACTTTATTCGAGCAAATACCCAGTATGTACCTGGCAGATACCTGGAATGCGCCGCTCCTCACCTCTGACAAGCCCCGTTGCGTTTGCCTTCCCAGCCTGGGTTCATGCCTGGCTGACGGGCGGCTGATCTGTTAAATGATAATGATTAGGATTTAATAGGCTTAAATGCTTCGCGTGTCTACCAGATGGCATAAATTCATGAATTGTAATGCAGTATATATATATATATACTGTGCAGTATTGCAGCCAGCGGGAATAAAATGCTTCAATCCCTGCCTGGAAAATACCTCAATGCACTCGGGCAGAAAACAGTCACAAACCTCAATACACCCGGGTTATACCCGAATTCGTGGGACTAGCCGAGCTCGAATAAAGTGTGTCGCCAGTGTATCTTGTTTTCTACCACCGCTAAAAAAGCAGATTTATTACACCTTCTTTATCCATTTCACCCATTCTCATTTACAGCATCCTCTACTTCAACACCTGCTCAGATTCAACCCCTTAGCAACCTTTCCCAGATTTACAATCTCCTCACTGGTCTCCCTTTTCTGTATCTGACAATTTAAGCTGCTTCTTCTCTCGAGTCTCATGTTCTTTACCAAGAGAAACCATCCCACTAACCAGTAATTCCTCAGCTAAGCTTCATCTGGAGAGAAGAAGTAGACCAAAACCTTTACAGCCCAACCAACCTTGGATATAGGTACAGAATTCAAGAATCCCAGCAAGAATCTCCTTTTCCACTACATGGGCAACTCCCCAATATGTAACCACTTTAACACCCAGAAATGTAACTCCAGTCTCTACCATCTTCTGCATGTCTGTTATTTTGGTTGTAACACCCAGACCACGCCAGTGCACCATAAACTGATCTCTTCATAAATAACTAGGCCACCCTTCAGTCAAAATCTCAGCATTTGCAAGTTTTGTCACAAATTACATCCCAAGCAAAGTCCACTTCCTGACTTCCAGATTCGCCCAGGGATTCCCCACTGGCATTTCCGCCATTCCAGATTCCTCCAATGATTGTCCAAACATACTCTCTGCTATCCGTGAAATATAGATCGTATACCAGCTCATCAATACAGAACATATCAAGGTTACATCATCATCATCATCATGTATTACTGCTGTGAAGTGCTGTGAAGCGCTATGTACATTAATGGCACTATATAAATAAAGACATACAATACAATACAATCCCTGCATGGAGAGTCAGTCCAGTTGGAGTAGAAACCAGGAATTTCTCCCTCAAGAAAAAGTTAGTAATTTCCCATATTCCAAATCAGTTTGAAGCATTTAACTTATTAATACCCGGTGAATGGACAATGGATCCATTTTATTAAGCACTTTGGCAAAGTTTTCTAGTTAGGCAAAACAGACATAACAGACACCTTAAACTTCTCCCTACAGTAGCTACCCCTTACTATGGTTTCTCCACTGCATCAAATTGCAGGACTGCAGACAGATCTATTTTCTGAAACCTTAGAGGAGAGAAACAACATTTTATGCAGAAGACAAAGGGATTTTGCTCTATGGAAGTGAGGGAGAGAGGGAGAGAGGGAGAGAGGGAGAGAGGGAGAGAGGGAGAGAGGGAGAGAGGGAGAGAGGGAGTGAGGGAGAGAGGGAGAGAGGGAGAGAGGGAGAGAGGGAGAGAAACACCTTCTATGTATTCTTCAAATTTGAATTCAAAATTATTTTCTCTAATTGTAGCCTCTTAGAGACAGACAGTTGTGGGAACCATCTTTATTTCATTTTTGTATAGTCTGGAGTTTGTGCCTGTGATTTATTATAATTTAGGGTACATGTGTAAAACAGACAGTGAATCCCTGCGCTTCTCCCTTTGGGATAGCAATAAATGAGGAATATATATATATATATATTTACTTGCAGACATGTGAGTATCTTAACTGGTATATACCAGTTTTTAACTGCACTATGTTATATAAGCATATGGTTGGATATATTAACCCCTTCTGGGTTTATTTCACATAACATTAGTATGCATTTACCATCGGGACCTGCTATAGAGACTTACCTTGACGTGGTTAGCAGGCTTGGCATTATTTGATCAAAGGATGTAAACCAAAAGTCTCCTTTATCATATAGATTTTTACATATATATATATATATATATATATATATGTATATATATATATAATGTAAAAATCTATATGATAAAGGAGACTTTTGGTTTACATCCTTTGATCAAATAATGCCAAGCCTGCTAACCACGTCAAGGTAAGTCTCTATAGCAGGTCCCGATGGTAAATGCATACTAATGTTATGTGAAATAAACCCAGAAGGGGTTAATATATCCAACCATATGCTTATATAACATAGTGCAGTTAAAAACTGGTATATACCAGTTAAGATACTCACATGTCTGCAAGTAAAGTGAATAGTGACATACAGGGACGTTGCTGGGAGATTATATACCTAGAAGAAGGAGGGTCTGGCCTCCCACAAGCCGCCCAATAAGCAGTTGCAGGTGATTGGCTAAATATTATATTACACCCTAATAGTGGTCTGGTAAAGGCTGAACATGCTAGAAGATTTTTTAGAGGGATTGGAAATTTATTATGGCACTTGACACCACAAATTAGTTCAACACTATGATAATCATTATTGTCCCTTCAAGCTCTAATGACTACAAGTATATTATGAATCAAGAGTGTCATAAAAAGTGAAAATAGCATTCATGTTTAT
>NW_027454947.1:0-50000 GCF_040206685.1 Ascaphus truei | reverse complement strand
GCCGAAGCCCCGTCCCCCAGGCACGCTGGCCCTGCCCCCCCCCCCCTTCCACACACGGCGCCCTTCCATCCATTCCCACATGCCGGGCCTTGGTGAAGGATGATGCTGGGGGGCGGTGCTTAATGCCGGGATGCAGGGGATTGGCCAACAAGGTAGGAAACTGCCGGGGGGGGGGGTGCATTAAAAAAAAAAAATACTTACCAGCCGGGCTGCTGCAGTCTCCTCCTCCGCGCCGCCGCAGAGTCGCGCACAGCAAACAGCGCACCGCAGCTAATTACTAGCGCACCGCCGGCAACGCGGAAAAAAAAAAGGGAACACATGGAGGAAAAACCGGGACATTTCCGGTACACAGAGGAAACCGGGACAGCTCTCGAAAAACCGGGACTGTCCCGGCAAAAGGGGGACGGGTGGTCACCCTACCTATACTTAACCCCTTCCCCCCCCCCCACCCCAGGCCCATCCCTTACCAGGTTTAATGAGCTGTAAGATGATTGGTTTAAGAATTAAGGAGTGGTTAGTATAATCTGCCTAGTAACAGTTTTAGACAAAGGAACCAAAAATGTATAAAGGTTGCTGCCTGGACACTCCCTGGCAGAGAGAGAGTCTTGTAGACTTTTGAATGAGTATGATCATAAACTACTTATTATCAACTGAACCCCGTTTGTCAATTTGGAACATTGACAAAACCCCATTTTATTCTACAACTTTGTCCTCTCTGGTGCTAGTGATCCCGGTGGGTTTGGTGTTAAAGTACTGGTCTCCCGTGACAATAACACTTTGGCCAAAGTGTTTAACTAAATGACCCTTATTCATGAGAATACGAACATTGAAGTATCTTCCTATGTATTTCATCACATTGGATGTAGCATTGGGCGTCTTTCTTTTGTTATATACATTCGGCCTCACAGAGCACTCATTTTGCAAGAAAAATATATATATGATTTGGTGGGTCCGGGTGTAACAGCTTGTTGGCATTGTGCGTTTATTAATTTTCAACTGATATCAGTTAGTTGGAGGTTAGTAGGTATGTAGTGGGTAAATGAGAATTGTCACAGGTGGTGTAGGACCTGCATACTGGTCATGCCGTGACGTGGCTGCATGCTGGTCATGCCGTGACGTGGCTGCATGCTGGTCATGCCGTGACGTGGCTGCATGCTTGTCATGCCGTGACGTGGCTGCATGCTGGTCATGCCGTGACGTGGCTGCATGCTGGTCATGCCGTGACGTGGCTGCATGCTGGTCATGCCGTGACGTTGCTGCATGCTGGTCATGCCGTGACGTGGCTGCATGCTGGTCATGCCGTGACGTGGCTGCATGCAGGTCATGCCGTGACGTGGCTGCATGATGGTCATGCCGTGACGTGGCTGCATGCTGGTCATGCCGTGACGTGGCTGCATGCTGGTCATGCCGTGACGTGGCTGCATGCTGGTCATGCCGTGACGTGGCTGCATGAAGGTCATGCCGTGACGTGGCTGCATGCTGGTCATGCCGTGACGTGGCTGCATGAAGGTCATGCCGTGACGTGGCTGCATGCTGGTCATGCCGTGACGTGGCTGCATGCTGGTCATGCCGTGACGTGGCTGCATGCTGGTCATGCCGTGACGTGGCTGCATGCAGGTCATGCCGTGACGTGGCTGCATGAAGGTCATGCCGTGACGTGGCTGCATGAAGGTCATGCCGTGACGTGGCTGCATGCTGGTCATGCCGTGGCGTGGCTGCATGCTGGTCATGCCGTGACGTGGCTGCATGCTGGTCATGCCGTGACGTGGCTGCATGATGGTCATGCCGTGACGTGGCTGCATGATGGTCATGCCGTGACGTGGCTGCAGGCTTATAACACTTTGGCCAAAGGGTTTCATTAAATAACGTTATTCAAGAGAATACCAACATTGAAGTATTTAGCTATGCATTTTGTTACATTTGATGTAGAATTGGGTATCTTTTGTCTTGTTGAAAATATTAAAATAAACAGACTGCACTGTAATGTTTTTTTCAGTATTATTAACAAGAAAGCATTTCATTTAAACTTGGGTCTGTTTTTTTTTTGGGGGGGGGGGGGGCGCTCCCGCTCCTTTCATTTGGCCCGGGCCCCATGATTTCTGATGGCGGCCCTGGAAGCCAGTGTAGAGATTCGTTATAAATCATGTTTCTTTAGGGCTGGGGAATGGGTGATTGTTTGTTGGAAGAGCCAGTAAAGATAAGTGGAGTAGGAGAGAGGTGGACGTTGCCTGTGTGAAATTGTGTTGGACACACAGGGCATTATTCAATCAACTATGATGGTGCTTATCC
This sequence comes from Ascaphus truei, assembly GCF_040206685.1. NCBI lineage: Eukaryota > Metazoa > Chordata > Amphibia > Anura > Ascaphidae > Ascaphus > Ascaphus truei. Next base: position 47,711 of record NW_027454947.1, on the reverse strand, counting down.
GGCACGGAAAGCCGCATTGAAGTGAACGGGGCTCTCTGCGCTGTAAATCCAGATCGCACTTTATGGAATAGGGCTCAGTGATAAAAGGCCCCCCCCCCCTTAGTTTAAGCTTACCCATCCCACCACTATTTAACCAGCAGTCCAAGTACACACAGGTAATTGTAGAAGCCAATGAGACCTCTTCCCCAAGCAGAAAGGTAGCAATGACCTTTGGTGCAGCAATAAGCGTGGTATTTATGAACCCCTGAAGAAGGTCCTTTTGGACCCAATAAACCACATTTGTGACAATCTCTCGTTCTGTGCTGGTATATTGAATCTTTAGGGATCCTCACAGACTATATATATATTTCTATACATAGTATTTCTTAGAGCAGTTCAGTTTTTTTTAACTGCATTGAAGCTCATACATAGCACATATATATTGCTCCTACATGTCACGTGTCACAGGCTATTGGCGATACTATTGTCTTGTTTCCTCCTCTCTCTATGCAGTGTAGGAAATACACAGGACACAGTATACAATTGGTAGTGTAGGTACCTGCTGATAGGGTCGCCGTGACGTGGCTGCAGGATTAACATGTGTTAGCCAAAAGATTGAACTAAATGACCCAAACTTATGAGAAGAAAAAACACATAAAAATGAATCTCATCATTTATCACAGTGGACGTGCATTGGAACTTCTTTGTTTACTATCAGACAAAGGGATCAGTCAGAGAAAATCAAAAATCATAGTTGGAGCCTTCATTTAGGGAATAAGAACTTTATTTCAAATATCGAATTTCTCCCAATGGCTCTAAAGGAGCCTCACAATTAGTCTAGCACGGTATCTGGAAGCTACAGGCACAATCCCTGTCCCGATGAGCTCACAATCCATTTTGCAGCTTGAGGCACAGAGAGGTATGGTGACGTGTCATAGGACACTGGGGTTTGAACCAGGCTCCCTTCCTTCAAAGTCATTGCCAAGGTCCATTGAGTCAGTGACTTTAGTCACCGAGGCACTCCTTCACAGTACATTGTTCTAGTTCTATATGCTGTACATGGAGAAGTGGTGAATGGCTGATATATCACCATGAAAATGTTTCATAAATACAAGCCTTCATTTGAAGATGTTAAGCAGATCTTTAACAATCATTACAAATGGTCGCATGGCTAAGTGCTTTCACATTATTGCAACAAAGTGTGTGTTGTTAAGTAGAAGCACATTGATAAAACAGCACCACAATGTAAGATATACAGTACTGGAGGGACCGAGTGAAAGCACTCAGCAATGCAACGCTTATACGTGTCGTAATCTTTGCACATCAAATGATATGTTGAAAATACAGGCCAGGAAACCATAGCTCAGTGCTGTTGTTGAGCGGACATATGCACTATTGTGCAAAGAGAACTCGTGAGATAGCTACAATGCAGTACAAGGGTGCAGTTAAAATGCAGCTGGCGGCAGGAGCCATCTTCAATGGGGTTGCAAATATTAATTTGGAAAAGGTCTCTCGCACCATAAAATGTCATTTATGGGACGCTTCAAACACAGCTCTTTTTTTTTTTTTGTGGAAATGATTCACTTGGTGAGGCTATTTAATGGCTTCACACAGGCTGGTTTGTTAATCTGCAGTACACAGGGATTTATAAAGGGGATTTATCTATTTTCAATAGAGAAAGCTGTAGAAATAGCTCATTGTACACTGTTGACACAGAGCTATTTGATAGCCGAAATACAGGCTAAACCAGTGCTGGATAAGTCAACAGGAAATGGGCTTTAGAATGGGGAAGAAGGCTGTTTTCTAGTGAACACATTACTCAACGAGCCTCAGACGATGTGATGCAAAGAACTCAGAACCCAGCTCACTACACGCAAACATGAGAACATCCACTCCATCCTATGCAAGCAGACATCTCTGTGATGTTCTAACCCTGTCCCCACTCCATCCTATGCAAGCAGACATCTCTGTGATGTTCTAACCCTGTCCCCACTCCATCCTATGCAAGCAGACATCTCTGTGATGTTCTAACCCTGTCCCCACTCCATCCTATGCAAGCAGACATCTCTGTGATGTTCTAACCCTGTCCCCACTCCATCCTATGCAAGCAGACATCTCTGTGATGTTCTAACCCTGTCCCCACTCCATCCTATGCAAGCAGACATCTCTGTGACGTTCTAACCCTGTCCCCACACACCCTATGCAAGCAGACATCTCTGTGATGTTCTAACCCTGTCCCCACTCCATCCTATGCAAGCAGACATCTCTGTGATGTTCTAACCCTGTCCCTACACATCCTATGCAAGCAGACATCTCTGTGATGTTCTAACCCTGTCCCCACATCATCCTATGCAAGCAGACATCTCTGTGATGTTCTAACCCTGTCCCCACTCCATCCTATGCAAGCAGACATCTCTGACGTGCTAGCCCTGTCCCCACTCCATCCTATGCAAGCAGACATCTCTGTGATGTTCTAACCCTGTCCCCACTCCATCCTATGCAAGCAGACATCTCTGTGATGTGCTAACCCTGTCCCCACTACATCCTATGCAAGCAGACATCTCTGTGATGTGCTAACCCTGTCCCCACTACATCCTATGCAAGCAGACATCTCTGTGATGTTCTAACCCTGTCCCCACTCCATCCTATGCAAGCAGACATCTCTGTGACGTTCTAACCCTGTCCCCACTCCATCCTATGCAAGCAGACATCTCTGTGACGTTCTAACCCTGTCCCCACTCCATCCTATGCAAGCAGACATCTCTGTGATGTTCTAACCCTGTCCCCACTCCATCCTATGCAAGCAGACATCTCTGTGATGTTCTAACCCTGTCCCCACACATCCTATGCAAGCAGACATCTCTGTGACGTTCTAACCCTGTCCCCACACATCCTATGCAAGCAGACATCTCTGTGATGTTCTAACCCTGTCCCCACACATCCTATGCAAGCAGACATCTCTGTGATGTTCTAACCCTGTCCCTACTCCATCCTATGCAAGCAGACATCACTGTGACGTTCTAACCCTGTCCCTACTCCATCCTATGCAAGCAGACATCTCTGTGACGTTCTGACTCTGTCCCCACCTCATCCTATGCAAGCAGACATCTCTGTGATGTTCTAACCCTGTCCCCACACATCCTATGCAAGCAGACATCTCTGTGGTGTTCTAACCCTGTCCCCACACATCCTATGCAAGCAGACATCTCTGTGACGTGCTAACCCTGTCCCCACACATCCTATGCAAGCAGACATCTCTGTGGTGTTCTAACCCTGTCCCCACACATCCTATGCAAGCAGACATCTCTGTGACGTGCTAGCCCTGTCCCCACACATCCTATGCAAGCAGACATCTCTGTGACGTTCTGACCCTGTCCCCACCTCATCCTATGCAAGCAGACATCTCTGTGATGTTCTAACCCTGTCCCCACACATCCTATGCAAGCAGACATCTCTGTGATGTTCTAACCCTGTCCCCACACATCCTATGCAAGCAGACATCTCTGTGACGTTCTAACCCTGTCCTCACACATCCTATGCAAGCAGACATCTCTGTGATGTTCTAACCCTGTCCCCACTACATCCTATGCAAGCAGACATCTCTGTGACGTTCTAACCCTGTCCCCACACATCCTATGCAAGCAGACATCTCTGTGACGTGCTAACCCTGTCCCCACACATCCTATGCAAGCAGACATCTCTGTGATGTTCTAACCCTGTCCCCACTCCATCCTATGCAAGCAGACATCTCTGTGATGTGCTAACCCTGTCCCCACTCCATCCTATGCAAGCAGACATCTCTGTGATGTTCTAACCCTGTCCCCACACATCCTATGCAAGCAGACATCTCTGTGATGTTCTAACCCTGTCCCCACACATCCTATGCAAGCAGACATCTCTGTGATGTGCTAACCCTGTCCCCACACATCCTATGCAAGCAGACATCTCTGTGACGTTCTAACCCTGTCCCCACTCCATCCTATGCAAGCAGACATCTCTGTGACGTTCTAACCCTGTCCCCACACATCCTATGCAAGCAGACATCTCTGTGATGTTCTAACCCTGTCCCCACACATCCTATGCAAGCAGACATCTCTGTGACGTTCTAACCCTGTCCCCACTCCATCCTATGCAAGCAGACATCTCTGTGATGTTCTAACCCTGTCCCCACACATCCTATGCAAGCAGACATCTCTGTGATGTTCTAACCCTGTCCCCACACATCCTATGCAAGCAGACATCTCTGTGACGTTCTAACCCTGTCCCCACTCCATCCTATGCAATCAGACATCTCTGTGATGTTCTAACCCTGTCCCCACTCCATCCTATGCAAGCAGACATCTCTGTGACGTTCTAACCCTGTCCCCACACATCCTATGCAAGCAGACATCTCTGTGACGTTCTAACCCTGTCCCCACACATCCTATGCAAGCAGACATCTCTGTGATGTTCTAATCCTGTCCCCACACATCCTATGCAAGCAGACATCTCTGTGACGTGCTAACCCTGTCCCCACACATCCTATGCAAGCAGACATCTCTGTGATGTGCTAACCCTGTCCCCACTCCATTCTATGCAAGCAGACATCTCTGTGATGTTCTAACCCTGTCCCCACACATCCTATGCAAGCAGACATCTCTGTGATGTTCTAACCCTGTCCCCACACATCCTATGCAAGCAGACATCTCTGTGATGTGCTAACCCTGTCCCCACACATCCTATGCAAGCAGACATCTCTGTGACGTTCTAACCCTGTCCCCACTCCATCCTATGCAAGCAGACATCTCTGTGACGTTCTAACCCTGTCCCCACACATCCTATGCAAGCAGACATCTCTGTGATGTTCTAACCCTGTCCCCACACATCCTATGCAAGCAGACATCTCTGTGACGTTCTAACCCTGTCCCCACTCCATCCTATGTAAGCAGACATCTCTGTGATGTTCTAACCCTGTCCCCACACATCCTATGCAAGCAGACATCTCTGTGATGTTCTAACCCTGTCCCCACACATCCTATGCAAGCAGACATCTCTGTGACGTTCTAACCCTGTCCCCACTCCATCCTATGCAATCAGACATCTCTGTGATGTTCTAACCCTGTCCCCACTCCATCCTATGCAAGCAGACATCTCTGTGACGTTCTAACCCTGTCCCCACACATCCTATGCAAGCAGACATCTCTGTGACGTTCTAACCCTGTCCCCACACATCCTATGCAAGCAGACATCTCTGTGATGTTCTAATCCTGTCCCCACACATCCTATGCAAGCAGACATCTCTGTGACGTGCTAACCCTGTCCCCACACATCCTATGCAAGCAGACATCTCTGTGATGTTCTAACCCTGTTCCTACTCCAACCTATGCAAGCAGATATCTCTGTGATGTTCTAACCCTGTCCCCACACATCCTATGCAATCAGACATCACTGTGACGTTCTAACCCTGTCCCTACTCCATCCTATGCAAGCAGACATCTCTGTGACGTTCTAACCCTGTCCCTTCTCCATCCTATGCAAGCAGACATCTCTGTGATGTTCTAACCCTGTTCCTACTCCAACCTATGCAAGCAGATATCTCTGTGATGTTCTAACCCTGTCCCCACACATCCTATGCAATCAGACATCACTGTGACGTTCTAACCCTGTCCCTACTCCATCCTATGCAAGCAGACATCTCTGTGACGTGCTAACCCTGTCCCCACACATCCTATGCAAGCAGACATCTCTGTGACGTGCTAACCCTGTCCCCACACATCCTATGCAAGCAGACATCTCTGTGACGTTCTAACCCTGTCCCCACACATCCTATGCAAGCAGACATCTCTGTGATGTTCTAACCCTGTCCCCACATCATCCTATGCAAGCAGATATCTCTGTGACGTGCTAACCCTGTCCCCACTCCATCATATGCAAGCAGACATCTCTGTGATGTTCTAACCCTGTCCCCACTCCATCCTATGCAAGCAGACATCTCTGTGATGTTCTAACCCTGTCCCCACTCCATCATATGCAAGCAGATATCTCTGTGATGTTCTAAACCTGTCCCCACTCCATCCTATGCAAGCAGACATCTCTGTGATGTTCTAACCCTGTCCCTACTCCATCCTATGCAAGCAGACATCTCTGTGATGTTCTAACCCTGTCCCCACACATCCTATGCAAGCAGACATCTCTGTGACGTGCTAACCCTGTCCCCACACATCCTATGCAAGCAGACATCTCTGTGATGTTCTAACCCTGTCCCCACTCCATCCTATGCAAGCAGACATCTCTGTGACGTTCTAACCCTGTCCCTACTCCATCCTATGCAAGCAGACATCTCTGTGATGTTCTAACCCTGTCCCCACACATACTATGCAAGCAGACATCTCTGTGATGTTCTAACCCTGTCCCCACTCCATCCTATGCAAGCAGACATCTCTGTGATGTTCTAACCCTGTCCCCACTCCATCATATGCAAGCAGATATCTCTGTGATGTTCTAACCCTGTCCCCACTCCATCCTATGCAAGCAGACATCTCTGTGATGTTCTAACCCTGTCCCTACTCCATCCTATGCAAGCAGACATCTCTGTGATGTTCTAACCCTGTCCCCACACATCCTATGCAAGCAGACATCTCTGTGACGTGCTAACCCTGTCCCCACACATCCTATGCAAGCAGACATCTCTGTGATGTTCTAACCCTGTCCCCACTCCATCCTATGCAAGCAGACATCTCTGTGATGTTCTAACCCTGTCCCCACACATCCTATGCAAGCAGACATCTCTGTGATGTTCTAACCCTGTCCCCACACATCCTATGCAAGCAGACATCTCTGTGACGTTCTAACCCTGTCCCCACACATCCTATGCAAGCAGACATCTCTGTGACGTGCTAACCCTGTCCCCACACATCCTATGCAAGCAGACATCTCTGTGACGTTCTAACCCTGTCCCCACACATCCTATGCAAGCAGACATCTCTGTGACGTTCTAACCCTGTCCCCACACATCCTATGCAAGCAGACATTTCTGTGATGTTCTAACCCTGTCCCCACACATCCTATGCAAGCAGACATCTCTGTGACGTGCTAACCCTGTCCCTACTCCATCCTATGCAAGCAGACATCTCTGTGATGTTCTAACCCTGTCCCCACACATCCTATGCAAGCAGACATCTCTGTGATGTTCTAACCCTGTCCCCACACATCCTATGCAAGCAGACATCTCTGTGACGTTCTAACCCTGTCCCCACACATCCTATGCAAGCAGACATCTCTGTGACGTGCTAACCCTGTCCCCACACATCCTATGCAAGCAGACATCTCTGTGACGTTCTAACCCTGTCCCCACACATCCTATGCAAGCAGACATCTCTGTGACGTTCTAACCCTGTCCCCACACATCCTATGCAAGCAGACATTTCTGTGATGTTCTAACCCTGTCCCCACACATCCTATGCAAGCAGACATCTCTGTGACGTGCTAACCCTGTCCTCACTCCATCCTATGCAAGCAGACATCTCTGTGACGTGCTAACCCTGTCCTCACTCCATAATGCAAGCAGTCATCTCTGTGACGTTCTAACCCTGTCCCCACATCATCCTATAGGGAAACAAGATGAGGGAGTTGGTGCCAGTTTGCTTGCAATGAATGTTCATGCAAATTCCTTGTAAACCAGCAAAAGGTTTTTTTTTCCCCATAAGCGAATCTCACAACTGTGTCAGACTGTCAGAGGCATTAGAAATACCATCAAATTACATAATATGTGCACAATATATATGACGGTGTGTGTGAGATATATATATATATATATATATATATATGTATATATATATATATATATATATATATTAATTAAGGTTATGGCGGGTAAAAAAAATGACTAAAACCCTCCACAGTAAAGCATAAAGCAACTGTAAATATTCCTGTATATTTTACCCGCCATAACCTTAATAGTCATGGTGATTACCTACTCTTTCATCTCATCTGAGCAAATGTCAGCAGCCAACCTCACACTGATGATACCCATCAAGGTTGAAACATGTCTGTGAGTGGGTTTACTGACTTAGCATCTCCCAAGCCCTTGCTTAAAAGCTGTGTTTAAAGCAGCATGCATTGGCTAAGGGTTGCTCATGTAATGTGAGCATGAGATAAAAGGTGGCACTGTGTGCTCATTTGCATGTCATTTCCCAGAATCCCTTGCTGCAGTGGAAGTGCTGTGTGCTGGGTGATAATGGTGAAAGACAGGGTTGCAGACCTGTCTAGGACATGCAAATGAATATACAGGAATATTTACAATCTACTATATATTTCTGAAAGCACTGTATGTCTGCGTCCCTAGCGGCAATCTCATTGGTCCCTTGGCCTGCCCGCCCCCGCACCTCTCATTGGCCTTAGGCAGAGTGACGGGCAAAAACACACACACACACACACACACACACACACACACACACACACACACACCCTCACACACACCCCCTCACACACACCCCCCCCTCACACACACACACACACACACACACACCCCCCTCACACACACACACACACCCTCACTCTCCCCCGTCAGTTGGACCGCAGCTCACCTTCCACACACACACCCCCCCTCCTCTCCAGGTGCCCCTTACTCTCACCCCCCACCTCACCCAAATCCCCACGCTCCGCAACATCCCCAGCCGCACCATCACCCTCACCGTGCGCCGCGGCCCTCCTGCTCAGCAGCAAACTCCAGCCTCCTCCCCCCTCGCGGCGCGGCCCGGGCCTCCTGCTCTCCCCCTCACGTGCGCCGCTACCGGAGAGGGGAAGCGCGGCGCGGGACTCCCCCTCACGTGCGCCGCTACCGGAGAGGGGAAGCGCGGCGTGGAACTCCCCCTCACGTGCGCCGCTACCGGAGAGGGGAAGCGCGGTGCGGGACTCCCCCTCACGTGCGCCGGCTCCCGGACGGAGGGGATGCGCGGCGCGGGTGTCCTGCCACTCTTGCCCCCCCCAGCTTTCCGAACTCACCTCCTGCCCCAGCCAGATGCCACGGGGTCAAGGTAAGTCACCCACCGTCTCCCACCCACGCACTGTCACCCAGTCACCCAGTCACCCACACACCCACCCAGTCACTTTCACCCAGTCACCCACACACCCACTCACTCAGTCACCCACTCAGTCACCCACCCACTCAGTCACCCACCCACCCACTCAGTCACCCACCCACCCACTCAGTCACCCACCCACCCACTCAGTAACCCACCCACCCACTCAGTAACCCACCCACCCACTCACTTAGTCACCCAAAAACTCACTTAGTCACCCACCCACCCAGTAACCCACCCACCCTGTCATCCACCCACCCACCCAGTCACCCACCCACCCAGTCAAGGTCACCCACCCACCCAGTCACCCACCCAGTCACCCACCCACCCAGTCACCCACCCACCCAGTCAGTCACCCACCCAGTCAGTCACCCACCCAGTCAGTCACCCACCCAGTCAGTCACCCACCCACCCAGTCAGTCACCCACCCACCCAGTCAGTCACCCACCCACCCAGTCAGTCACCAACCCACCCACCCACTCAGTCAAGTGTCACCCACCCACCCACACAGTCACCCACACACTCAGTCAACTCAGTCACCCACCTAGCTGTCAGGGGGGGGGGGAAGCCTAACCCTGTCGTACGCCCCCCCCAAAATTACATCCCGGGCAACGCCGGGTCTCTCAGCTAGTTGATATATATATATATATATATATATATATATATATATATATATATATTGTAAAGAAAAATGTTACCAGACGGCGCCTACACTGTATAAACCAACAAACTGTGTCAAAAAACATGTGTGAACAAATAATAGTAATCAATACTACCAAACACGAATGTCCTTAGAAGAGTGAAATAGCAGGTAAGTCCCACAAACGATGGATCCAAATGATGGTCAATTCATGGGATGCAGCACGTGAAGGAAGAAATAAAACAAATATAGTGTAATACTGCAAAATATAATGGAATAAATGCAATGGGGTAAGGGAATGGTCAGTTCCCTGGAGGTAGAAAGTATGCAAGATAGTGAGATGAACAAAAGATGCATTTAATAATCAATAAAAATACAATAAAAACAGCTCCTCGCCTCACGCTGGCAAACAAAAATTGGAATCCTACTTACTAGACCCAAGTAGGAAATGCACATAGAATATCTTAGGCCTCAAGCACACACAGCGCTACGCGACGTGCGCGCGTCCGTCACCAACCCCTGGCGGCCAATGGTAGTGTTCAGTGTTGAAACTAGCATTGGCTGCGAAGCTCGGCGTCGTCGCTGCTGATGTAGCTGGAGTCTTTCAAAACTGTGATTCCCGGCAGCAGCAGTGCTGAAATTGAGACTCTGCAGTGGGGACGGGGGACGGGCACACTATTCTCTCTCTGGAGAGGCTTAGATCCGTTATGAAATGGGGACATAGCTAAATCCCACGTCCTGTGTCTCACTGTGCTCAAGCTCTGCGATCTCATTTGTAACCGCACGGTATGTAGGTTTTGTTTCGGGAGGAGGGTGTACGTTACACGAATCCCCAATATAAATATTAACCCCCATGTGCAGAGTTTACATAAACCTCATAAGCAGTATGTACACTATATGTACACTATGTACAGGGCAGTGTGTACACTATGTACAGGGCAGTGTAACTTGGTCAATTTCATTTCCCCCGCTCCCTCCTGCCCGCTCGTAGCGGTGTGTGCTCCTGGCCTTAGAATAACAGGATAATCGCCTCTCGCTGCCGACGGCCACCTCCGGAGTCCTAGCAGTGTGCCCTCCAGACCCGCTGGGGCGCGAGGATCCTCCGGTTCACTGACTGACTGAGCGATCGATTGGCTGGCTTCCCTCTACCTGTTTGGTGACTCCCGATATCCCGGATATCCGCTTGCTTCTCTCGTGAGAAGTGATGGTAACCACAAGCTTAGTTAGGTGTGATGTAATGGCTCGGAAGGTCCCAAATGGCTGTTAGGATAGAGTGCACGTAGATGCTACTCTGTTAGCGCATGCGTGGGAATAAGGCAAACTCCACCCTACGCGTTTCACGGATCCTTCCGCTTCGTCAGGGGTATAGTGTCTTATATAGCATTTGTTGGGCGGTGATTACTTTTCTCTCGCCATATCTCAGTTGGAGGGGTGTTGCGTACAATGCAGATATACATCTCTGTATCTTGAAGGCGACTGCAAAAGGTTCCATTTTAATTGGTGACTAAAAGTTCAACAATTCAACAAGCTTTTAAAGGGGCAATCTCTCGTAGGACCAGGGTGAACTAATCCCAGTGACATGTTTGTGAGATCCCATCTGGAATATATATATATATATATATATATATATATATATATATATATATTATTGTGTATATGTGACTGAGCCACTGATTGAGCCACCTGTGCTGAATCAGAGACTGATTGATTGAAACACCTGTGCTGAAGGAGAGACTGAGTCTACTGTGCTATAGCAGAGACTGATTGGGTCACCTGTGCTGAAGCAGGGATATACTGAAAACCTGACCTGTTGGGGGGGGGGGGGGTCTTGAGGACTGTGTTGAGAGCCCCTGCAATAGAGTAAAACACACCTTATGATTAGTGTATGTATGTCAGTGCTAGTAAGAAAAGAATTGGCTCCAGTAAATACTGTAGGGGAAGGGCTTGGCCCTAAACATTTTCCAGACATTAGGAGCGTCAAACTCTGGGAGGATATTTATAGACAACAATGGAGATATTTTTGGGGATGAAATACATTGTTGGCCTCCCACCCATGTTAATTATATTAAAGGGCAGATCCAGGGCGTTGCTGTTTGATAAGGAAATAAATAGGTCACTGGAGATAGAAAATTCAACTCGGTCTTCTCTGTATTGACTGCAAGATCCAAGGAAACACCTACCATGAAATGGATACCTACCGACTCTATACCATGTATGGGAAGGTCTAAATTACATCTTCTTAACTGGCTCTGATTAGTGGTAACTTTCCACGCAAAGAATTATTAGCCGTATTAGTCCAGAAGTGTAAAAATGTTTTAAAGGTGTCTATTGCTTCATTTAAAGCATGGGGTCTCAAACTCAGTCCTCAAGGGCCACCAGCAGGCCAACTTTTATGGATATATCCCTGCTTCAGCACAGGTGGCTCAATCAGGGGCTCAGTCTTTGATTGAGCCACCTGTGCTGAAGCAGGGATTTAAAGCCTTGGAAGAAAAAAAATTGCAAGTATGGCCACTCGGGGTAACCAACAGAAAGTCAGGTCGTTGTGACATCTCTGGCACAGTCTCATCTCCCGGGGCTTCCAGTTCTGTCTGTTTCTGCCTGTCTCTCACACACCTCTCCTAGCTCACATCGCTGGCACAGTCTCATCTCCCGGGGCTTCCAGTTCTGTCTGTGTCTGCCTGTCTCTCACACACCTCTCCTAGCTCACATCGCTGGCACAGTCTCATCTCCCAGGGCTTCCAGTTTTGTCTGTGTCTGCCTGTGTCTCTCACACACCTCTCCTAGCTCACATCGCTGGCACAGTCTCATCTCCCGGGGTTTCCAGTTCTGTCTGTGTCTGCCTGTTTCTATTTCCATGCTGTGGGCGCTCATTTGGTACTGGCACAAAGTCTGTCTCTGCTTTGGGTCATTTACCTTCAGTAAGTAGTGTGCCAGGGTGTATTCTCTCTGTAGGCTGTGGTAGGTCTCCAGCTTCTTTGGGCGCTGGATATCATTTTCCCACATAGTCACAAATTGCTTCTTCATTTAGCTGGCGATTGAGTTGATTTGTTTTTTCGTCAGGTTGTTGATCTGCGTGCTGTTTTGTTCTGGGAGTGAGAGGACAAGTTGTTTGATGGCACAGGGTTTAGTGAGGAGGTCCTGGCTTCTCATTGCTCTGTAGCAGTAAGACTATGGATGGCTGGTGTTTAGATGAGCCCAGAATGTCAGTGCTCTCTTCTGTACAGTGAGCAGTTGAGGAAAGCGGCCCAGCTCAGCCCGGCATGCATTGTTTGATGTACTCCTGTGTACTTGGAGAAGGTGTTTGCAGAATTCCAGATGTAGTATTTCGGTTTGGCTGGTATCCCATTTTTTATTGGTGACCATATTTGTAGTTTTTTGCTAGAGCTGGAGCTCCAATCATCACGGCTAAGCTCTGCTTAATGTTCTCAAATTAATGTCCAGATGTTATCATTAAAAAATATATACAATTTGGGGAGGGGGATTACTGCGTTATCCTACAGTATTATACATGTCCCTGTCCTGCACTTTCATCCTAGGAAGGGACTGACCTTTTAATGCCCCAACACCAGATCATTAATTGTGGGCAAGGTTATTGCTGCTGGTTAGAGAGCAGGGCAGTATGCAATATAATAACTTTATTTATTTTCTCCCAAAGACTCAAAGCGCGTCACAGTTACAGTACAGCGCACAGTACGCAGCACATAGGAATGTTGCAGACACAGTCCCTGCCCCGTAGAGTTTATAATCTATGATTTTGGTAAGTAGAGAGGCTACTAACAGCTCAAAACAGTCAAATGAATAAATCAATATGTGGGGCTGCTGAGGTAAGCCGCGGGGGAAATCCACAGCGTGGGTATGGAGGGAATAAAGGCAGATGGGGGAGACTAGATGAGGCTGCGTGTGTAGGGGAGGAGTTCCAATGGAAAAACGTTACCTGAGATCCCTGCAGTATAAGAGGCCTGGGTCAGCGCCTCTAAGGATCCCTCGTGTAGCCCTCCTCCAGCGCAGTCTTCACTGTAGAGGTGGACGATAGCGTCCTAGATGTCCTCTGTGTCGTCTCTCGTCAGTGGCGCCGAGTTCCCGAGTGCTAGAAGCAAATGGTGATGCATCCGGTCCGTCCGGAAAACTCTTCCTCTCCCTGTAGACACGTGATTTCACGGGGGAGAGTTGAACAGCCGCCAGTACCCACGAATCCTCCGATCCGCAGCGCGTCACTCCAATCGGGCAGTAGCAGCAAACCGGATGGGGATTGGAAAGTTGAATCGCTAAAGCCCCAAGAATAGCACCAGCAGCTCAACAAATGGAGGAATAAAAACTTTTAATAAAGACTACATAAAAAAGAAAAAAAGGATATACAAAAAACTAATACATAAACACCCTACGCGTTTCAGGCACCTTGGTGCCCTTTCTCAAGGGGAATAGTGGGGACTGACTAGGTGTCAGGTATATATAGCCCCTCCTGTTTAATTAACACACAGCTGAACAGGGTTAATCATTGATTGTTTGTTAATGTGTCTGTAGATGCACAAAAGTGACCAATAGATGTTCCGAATAACATGTCAGTTGTAAATAAATCAACATATATTCAATAAAAACAATATAAACAGATGGTCAGAGTTGTAAATACTAAAAAAGTGCAATCTTGTGACAGGAATATTGAGATAGGGTATGATCTTGTGGGACAGAAAGAAAAGGGGGCATTGGTGGAGGAAAATGAAAAAAATGGCTCAGTAACAAGGGATAAGTATGTATAACAGGTAACAAGATGAATACATTATGATCATGAGATGAACAACTACTTATGAAACTGGTACAATATAGATCAAAGGACCTTACAGCAGAAATGTCTGAGGATGAAGATGCATATAAAAAAACAGACATAACATAGAAGAATGGATGTTAACAAGCATAAACAAGATACAGTTAGTCTAAAATAATAGACATATTACAGAAAATATTTCAGATCCCACTCTGTATTTAGTCCTTTTGGAATTAGTGTATCAAGGGTGAAGATCCAGAGAGCCTCTCTGCGGTATAGTGTAGTTATTCTATCACCGCCTCTGTAATGTATGGGTATCTGTTCAATTGCTAAACATTTAAAATTTGTTAATGTACCATTCTGACAAATATTGAAATGTTTAGATACAGGATGTGTTTCGTCTTTTTTAAGTATTAGTCGCGTATGTTCTAGTATTCTCAATTTGAACATGCGTGTGGTTAAACCTATATATTTTTTCTGGCAACCACAAATTAACATATATATCACGAATTCTGTTCTGCAATTCAAAAACATTGGAATATTGTAAGATCTCGTTTTATCAATATTTGTAAAAGTAGTGGATTTGGCAACATATCTACAAATTTTGCAGCGTCCACACGCAAAACATCCTTTAAGGTTTGGAAAGAATTCCTTTTTAGTAATGGATCTATTCTCATGGATGACACTAGGGGCTATGATGTTACCTATGGTTTGGGATCGTTGAAAAACAAATCTCGGTTTAGTGGTGGTAATATTCCTAAGGAGATTTTGGTGCCTGAAGCACAGGGAGATAAAGTGACTTACCCAAGAGCTGACACCGGGAATTGAACCCGGCTCCCCTGCTTCACACGCAGTCAGTTTATAATCAGTGTCTTTACTCACTGAGCTGCTCCCCATTTTATGCCATGCTTAGGGCTCGATTATACCAAGTGCTGCAAATCGGCAGCGCTATTCTGTGACGTCACCCAGCGCTGCATCTTGATTATCCGGGGAGACGGAGGCGTGGCCGTGAGCAGTTTGCCCTCATTGGCTGAACCGCTCACGTGACACGACAGTCGCTGGCCAATAACAAAATCCTCTGTCTCCTCTGCTGTCGTCCACTCGGCAGCTCCAAGTGGAAAATTGGGAGCCGCGCTTGCATCGCGTTATTAGCGGATTCGCGTTGTAACGGGGTTGAGCTGTAGACGTGAGCGGTTTTAGAAAGTAGAAGAGGAAGTTTCCAAGTTGTTAAGTTTTTTTTTTTATGGTGCAGAATGTTCCAGGTATCAGACATCAATCAACAGAGACACTTCTAAGGCCGCGATTATAATGTGGCGTGCACGACCACAAGCGAAACATGGGCTGGAGGCATCGGGAGGCGACAGGGAGGCATGGCCATGACATCACGTGAGCGGTTCGCCCTCATTGGCTGACCGTTCACGTGACGCAGGCGCGGCCATCGCACTGCAAGAACAATTCCAAATGTATTTTAAAAAATCACGCGCTTGGTTGTGTTTGGTCGCGCGCACTATGTCTCCATTAGTTTTTTTCCGGTTGCGCGCGGCATCATGCGCGCCACCCTATAATTGCAGCGTAATACTGGGGATATATCGCTGCTAAAGAAACAGTCTGAAATGAGAACGTTATATGAAAATTCCACTCTTTCCAAATGCCACATCCTACTGTCACCAAACGGTCCCTGTCACATATGACATCACAGGAGGCGACAGCAGAGACGAGGAACATGGAGGCTCCCAGAGGGAATTGGTGAATTGGACAAACCCAGGGTTGTCACCACTCCGGGTTTGACCCGGAGACTACGAGTTTCGGCCACGTATCTCCGGGCAACGGGTTTACCAGATAAATCTTCAGAGTGGCAGCATTTCCCGGCAAACCCCATCAACATGGCTGTGCGACGTCAAATGGTGCTGCGTTGCCATGACAACGAGACACTCCGTGACGTTACTCGGAGTCACGTTGCCATGACAATGTGGTGTCACGTTAAGCCTCTGCGCCATAAGGCTTCCTGTTGTCATGGCAACTTGACGTCGTGCAGCCATGTTGACGGGATTTGCGAGGGAGGATGCAGGTAAGAGAAATAAATATATAAAGACGATAAATGTAATATATATATATATATATATATATATATATATATATATATATATATATATATATATCTCCGGGTTAGCCTTCAATAGAAGGTGGCAATCCTGGACAAACCACACTGTCAGGAAGCAGGACAACACTTTCCAGTGGCAGAAATAATGCAACACAACCTTTTCAGGAGCACGTTCTCCCTGCGTAGGTGTACAATACAGAGAAAGGGAACATGGAGTTCTAAATACCCAGAACACCCTTCTACCAGTCACGTGATGTGCGACCAAAGAGTGACGTCATTAGCAAATCGGGAGCAGTTGTCAAGGCAGCACAAACAATATAACTCATAAATCATAGTATATGATATAGACCAGCTGTTCCTAACTTTTTTTTAAATCGTGCACCCTTACCACAAAGTATTTGTTCTGCGAACCCCTAATTAATAAACCTTCTTGGCTACTCATACGATTATTGCTAACAAAACTGTGACACTGATCCCAAGCACTATCGTGTCCTGGGCTTGTGGTGGGAACACACGCTTAATAAGGCCGCAAACAGCACCTCAGTGTATGCAGACAGCATGGGGGAGGCGGGGTATAGCTAGCTGTCCACCTCTGCAGGAGATTCCAAAGTCACACCCCACAATGCATTGCTGCTGTGGATGCAAAGCATTCTGGGGAGCGACTTTGGAAGCTTCTGCTGTAATTGACAGCTATATCACCCACGCTAAGGGCCGGTCCCCACAGCGGTTCAGGACCACCCTATACTGCCTGCGGACCACCATTACAGATTTTTTTTGGGGGGGGGCGAACCCTCTATTGGAAATCATTGATAAAAACAAGCAAAGATACAAAACATTCAGTGTCATTTTCCCCCCCCAATTAAATGACTTCCCAACTTCACAGCGAGACCGGCAGTGGAAGATTCTACTTAAATGATAACAATATACAAACTAGTGCCGTGACACAAGAAGTACCAGCAAAATAATGAAGTACATATAGTACATAGCTAACTCAATTATGCCAATCAGGGATGGAGACCGAGCTTACTTTAAAAGCATTACATAATATAATGTAATAATATGCAGAGCATAACATGGTAGTCGGGTAGGCTGATCTCATTTTGTATTCCGGCCTAACATGTAACGTGTGCCCAGAGTGTGGATCCAATAGACCTCCCTTTTAAGGAGGCGCCTTCTGCTTTTAATTTTCCTTTGGGAAACCACATGTGAGGCTTTGCAGAAATGTCTGGCCAAATACCCTTCCTGTTTCACTTTCTCTGGGCCCCTTCCAGAGAGTTTAGGGAAGTTTCTAATCCGGCTTCTATGCTCATATATGGACATTTAGATGTTTGTCCCACATAACCCTTGCAACAGGGGCATTTTAGTAAATAACACCCCCCCCCCCTGATGTCGGCGGTCTTGTGAGCCTCCCCATTTCACACCTCTCGCGTCCCCTCTATTTGCCCCTTTCACTTTAAACCCTCTCACTCAATCCCCCCTCCTCACACTCATTCTTCCCCCCCCCAAAATACATACAAACCCCCTGCACCCCAAATACACGAATACATACCTCCCACCCCCCAAATACATACAACCCCTTCCACCCCCAAATGCATACAAAAAAAACCCACCCCCCAAATACATACATCTCCCCCACCCCCCAAATTCATAAAAAAACACCCCAAATACATAAACCCCTCCCCCCAATACATTTAAAAAGAAAAAAACACCCCCCAAATAAATACAAACTTCCTACCTCGGGTATGGCCCAGGCCTCTGGTCAGGCCCGTGGCTGCAGGGGGGCCCGGTCGGCTGCTGCGGCAAGTTGGCCCGGCTGCCTGTTCCCGGCTCTCCCCCGGCTGTGGGCCTCCCTCACTGACCCTGTCCCACGCTGAGCTTCTGATGCCGGCGCACGCTGATGTCAGAAGCTCAGCGTTGGATAGTGCTGGTGTCAGTGAGGGAGAGGCCTGCAGCTGCAGAGAGCCAGGGCCCGGTGGCAATGAGAGGGCCGGTGGCCGGGGCCCCCGCAGCCAATGGGCCCGGGACACTTGTCCCGGCTCTCCCCCCCTGTCGGCGGTCCTGCCTGCTGTTGCTCCTAATAATAGCATTACATGGGAATATGCCTGTCTGTAGAGTAGATTAATCTCTTTTTTAGTGTTTGGACAGGTTGGTAACTTTTTTATCAACTGATTGCCAATGTTTTTGCCCCTTTTAAAAGAAAAAGATTTTTCACCGCCCCCCTGACAAAAAGAGACCAAAAGAGACCAAAAGAGGAGCTTTATTTTGTCTGCAAATCTTAGGTGTCTCAAGTATTCACCATTGATTTGGATTCTTTTTTATATCCAATTGAATGTCTTGAACAAAATGTGTTGCTCTGAAAAGCTTTAGTGACATGTCGTCTATAGTGATTGCCCGTCTGTTGGTGTTGTTTCCCGGTTCCCGGGACCAGTGAACTGAACGCTCTTGTTCTCCTCTCGACTTCTCACCCCCTGGGTATGGGGCGCAACGCGTTTCACTGCGTATCAGCTTCCTCAGGAGTCACGACTCTCACCCATCAGCATGTACATATTTATAGCTGTCGAAATTGACAGTAGATAGACGCCAGCACTCACGGAGGCGGTGAGATCGCAACACTCGGAGGATCCCAAAATGGTAGTGTTTTAATTGCTTTAAAGCACGTACTTCTTGTAAGTGTTCATTCGTGAGATTTGAATATATAAATATATATAAAACAGAAATAGCCGTGTTAGTCCAAACTTTCGAGAGTTCTCTCTTCCTCAGTTCGGTGATACTTACGAAAGCTTGTCCTGTAACATCAATTGTTTGTCCAAATGAAAAAGGTATCACCTACTACTGAAGTACTCATTTATTCTGCACTAAATATATATATTTATTTTTCCCATCTATCAGATTCCTTTATCGCCTCTTCCCTGAGATCATTTGTACCCATCAGATCCCCTCTCAGATATTTGCCTGCGTTTGGGTTGTGTAATTTAAAGCTACTCTGGGTCATCTGTTTTCCGACTCAGCGTGGGTGGTTTTTTATAAGAGAACACAGAACACTGAGCTCAGCAGCCTCCCCTCCAGCCGTCAGGCATCATGTGCTGCCAGGAAACAGGGCCGGCTTTAGCTGACGTGGGTCGGTTTTCAGTGCCCAAGATGATGTCAGCCTGATGTCAGCAAAACACGCAGTCCTGCCAAGATAATCTGTACCGATTTAACATTACCAAGCTCACAGCACATGTTCCTCTGTCACTAGGGGGAATAAGCTTTGCCCCTGTGATTAACAGGTTTAGATTTGATCGAATCCGCAAACACTACTATATTTTTAAAGACTTCGGGGCCATGTATATTACTCAGTGCTAATGCGTAGGACAGCTTCCCTCGCTGGAAGACCCTTTAAACCCCAATCCTTTTGGAATGGGCTATAATGTGTTTTCTGGTGCCTTAGGCCTTGACTCCGCTGCCTACTACAGCGTCCGCCACGGACGAGAGCCCTCCCCTCAATGGCGCTGGGCCCGCTGCGAGGGGGGGCCGCAGTGCTGGGGCGAGAGCTGCTCCTGCTCTCAATAGAATTGAGAGCAGGACTCGCGTCGAGCGATACGGCACGCCCCCCGGTGGTTCAGCCAATGAGGGCATGGCCGCGCCCCCGTCACTCCCCCGCCACGCCCCCCCCCCCCCCCGGTCTCTCTTCCTGCAGCGAGCTGCAGACCAGGTAATCGGATGCACGTGCCGCCAATCTCGCGGGCGCGCGTTGCAGCGGAGATACCGGGGCCTTAGCCTTATGGAACAGCACGCTTAGCAAACACGGCCCTGTGCCCACGACACGCGTGTGTATATACGTATAAAATTGGTGAGCCGAAACGTGGGATAGGTTTAATTAGGTAACCATATTTGTCCTGGCAAAAACCCGGGACAAATTACGCGCTGACGCGAGCGCCGACTGCGCATTATGTAGAGTTGCCAGGTGTCGAGTATTGAACCAGACTGTCCTGTATTTGGACACTGGCCAGTAAGAAATGAGAGGTAATACTGGACATGTAGGTGCACGATATTACATCTCTGGACATAATGACCTGACCAGCTTGGGGAGGGGGGGTCGGGTGGCGCAGGGTTTCCCAGAGCAGGGCTGCTGCTATGGGGCTGGGCAGCTTCCTCCATCCTGATTGGCTGCTTTTCCCGGAAGCAGCCAATCAGGAGACAGTTTTCGGAAGCCTGGGGATGGGGGCCATGGAGAGGAGGAAACAGCAAAGAGCGGAGAAAGGTGCCATTGTGTCCATTATTTTTGGAGAGGCCACCTGGCAACTCCTTGCGCATGTGCGATGAGCGCCTTGCTGGCCGCGCATGCGAGATGAACGCTCGCCAGCCGCCTACGCGCATGCACGATCGGAGCTTGCCGATTGCGTGTGCGCGGCCAGCGCACAGAAAAACCGGGACACCAGGCAGAAAAGTCAGAACCCGGGACAAACGGTCCCAAACCAGGACGTCTGGTCACCCCAGGTTTAATGCCATTTAATCCCCCCGTTTTGCTTGGTGTAAGAGTCTGCCCTGTCCCCTTCTCCTGGTGGTCCTAGAACAGGGAGGGGGGCTGTTCAAAGGTTGAAAGTAGAAACCCAAATAAAACCGTTTACCAAAAAGCCCAATGTTTAACTTAACCCTGCCACTGCCAGACGGGGCCGGCAGCGCAGTGAGGAGGAGGAGGAGGAGGAGGATAGCGTTGCTGCGCGCACGCAGCTCTTATTTCTGCTGGCGCGGGATCTGTGCAGAAGCCAGCACAGCATCTGTCTGTTTATGAAGCTTTTCCGGTCAGCATCCTGTTTTTCTCCCTAGCTCTGTTTGCACAGCCAGAGAGTAATGAGCTGACATGTTCAACACGTAGCCAGTCCCTGGATAACCTTCTGTAACCGTTTCATTGACCCCCCCTTCACAAATGTAACCATGCTAATAGCAAAGGTTTGGCTGGTTTCAGTTCTTTATTTCTTAAGGGCCTCTGAATGGGGAAGTGTTTGCTTTACCCATATTAATTGTTGTTTTATTTTATTCTTGTTCAGCGCTGACACTGTACCCAGTGCTCTACATAGATTGTTTCTGGAGGCAATGGCTCCCTGCCCCGTGGAGCTTATAATCTAATTGTTTTTTTTGTGTTTGGTGCCAGCCACAGGAGATAGTGACATTACCCTGTTCTTATTAGAGAACCAATAAAGATATAAGGGGGATTGAAGGGAGAGAGAGGGGGGCTTTGCCGGTGCAAACTCTTGCGGAACACACACTGACATCAGACAGAAGGCAGCAGCCAGAGGAAATCACCCCCCTCTCAAGTCTCAGCTCAGCTGTTAGTGTCAGAGGCAGGATTAACTGTTTCCCTTCCAGGCAGCGAACATTTTACACCAGAAATCCATTCCATTCATAAATCTGTTGCAGGTTGCAATAAATCAGGCTGTGTCCCAAGGCAGGGGGGCTCAACTCCAGCAAGACCCCCCCAACGGGGCAGGTATTCAGGATATCCCTGCTTCAGCACAGGTGGCTCAATCAGTGGATCAGTAAAAAACAGCCACTGATTGAGCCGCCTGTGCTAATGCTGGGATATCCTTAAAATCTGACCTGTTGGGGGGTCTTGAGGGCTGGAGTTGAGCACGCCTGTCCCAAGGTGTACCATTTAACCCCTGCAAGGCTGGATGATTCAGTAATGCATTGTGGTGCTTTTGCAAAGGGGCATAATTAGTAATATTAAAGAATATACCGCATCGGCGGCTTTACGTTTATCGCTGCTGCATTTTCATACCAAACTCCGGAAATAACGCTGAAGCTATTTCAATGGTGTCAGTTTTAAAGCAGTTCATAAATAAATGAAATAAATAAGTATGACCTGAAATTAGATCACACATCCGTTGCCTCTGTATATTTTATTCTCCTCTCGCATGCATCATTTTTTCACCAAAAGCGTATTTTTTTTACAACACTTTTTCTCCCCACAAAAGAAACTTCTGGGGAATGTCACAATAGAACTCGTGATTAAGACGAAATATGCAAAGTAAACGCAATTTGAGAAGGGGAAAAAAAGGAGCGGTTTCCAGTCTTTCAAATTGCCAACAAAGCAACAATGTGAAAACCACATTCATTGTATTTTTACCCGATGTACAAACTGGCTTTAAAATAGTATTTCAAGTAACTAAAAATCTGATTTTTCTTAAAAAAGAAAACGTCAGTTGTCTGCACCAGCGTTTCCCAACATGCCCCGTGAATCTCTAATTAATAAATGTTATTGTCGACTCATCAGACTATCGCTATCAAAACGGTGTGAGCGGGCAGTGCTGAGCTTGTTAGGGGGAACGCTTAATAAGGCCAGGGATTCTGGGAAATGACATGCAAATGAGCACATTGTAACACCTTTAGCTTCTAATCCATTTTAACATGGATCCCTATAAGCTTCTGCCGTATTACACAGCTTTTCAGCACAGCCACAGTATAATTAGAAATATGTTTTACTGAATGTTAAATATTAATTTAACGATATCTGCTACTTCCGTTTCACGCAGACATAACTTCAGGGTTTAGAGAAGTGGAAATGTTATCAACAGAACACATTCGGGAAAGATGTATTTATTTTCTTTAAACCCTAATGCTTTCGTTTACCCCGGAAATGTTGTGTAAACATTTTAGGAAAAAAATTGCTTGTTTTTTTTTTTTTTAATTAAAGAAAACTAATAATTAACATTTTGTTTTCCTTCTAAAGTAAAAAAAAATAATAATAATACCCTCTTTCTAAAAGATGCCCTAGTTCCTAGTTCAGTTCAGTCCTAGCAGGGGACGGCCCATTTAAACACGAGTTAGCCCTGATTGGTCCGCAGCTTCCCTTTTGAAGTGGGAATCCTGCCTGGCAACTAGGCCCTTTAACTAGAAGCTGGGAGGAACCTTTCCCCGAAGTCATGTGATCGGCTTCTCAGAAAGGGGAGGGAGATTGTGTGATTGCAGTTTAAAAATACACAACAAAAAAAATGTGTCAACAACATATCCTTGAAAAGATCTCCGACTGGCCACAAACTGCATTTTTTTTGTAGGTCGCATCGAACCAGCAAAGACATCCTATGTTTATTAACTTGTTCACTGCCACAGGGGCCTGCAGCGTGGCTGTGAATGGGTAACGGCAGGGGGGCTCAACTTCAGTCCTCAAGACCCTCTAACAGGTCAGGTTTTCAGGATATCCCTGTTTCTGCAGGTGGCTCAAACAGTGGCTCAGCCAAAGACTGAGCCACTGGTGCTGAAGCAGGGACTGATTTACTATTATTATTAATGTTATTATCGTTTGTGTATGGCACCAACATATTCCACAGCGCAGTACAATGTGGGAGGTAGGACAATAACATTGCATGACAAAAAGAGTACATATATGTTAAGGTAACCGGAGACAGCAGGAAGGAGGCCCCTTAGGCTAAGGCCCCGCTCCCAGAGTCAGCGCACCCGCACTGCTGACAGGCGGTGCGTTGAGATACACAGACCGCGATATGCGGTCTGTAGGGAGCGGGAGGTGGGCGGGTGGTGGGCGGTTTGACAGGGAGGGGGGGCGTGGCTTGAGCGGAGGGACCCGCTACTCTCCCCCCCCTCCCTCCACGGACTCGGGCTGGAGCTGGAAAGTAAGTTTAAACACACACACGCAGGCACTCATTCATACACGCACACACACGCGCGCACACACACACAGGCAGGCACTCACGCACTCATACACACACGCGCGCACACACAGGCAGGCACTCACGCACTCATACACACACACACACACACACACAGACAGAGGCAGGCACTCACGCACTCATACACACACACACACAGACAGAGGCAGGCACTCACGCACTCGGGCACACACATACACACACAGACAGGCACGCACGCACGCACGCACTCAGACACACACACAGACAGGCACGCACGCTGCTTTCACTCCACACTCCTCCCCGCTCCCCAAAGCCTCTCCTCCTCCCGAAGCCTCCCCTCCCCATTGGCTCACAGCCACACACGTCACGCGTCACGCGTCAACGCTAGGAAACACCATTCTCTTGTGTCTCCTAGCGGCTGACGCGCCACAGCGTGTAGTCAGCTGTGCAGCCAGTGGGGACCGGGACCGGCTTGCGAGGATTCCCCTGCTGGTGGAGAACTCGCTACATTGCCGCCCGCGCCAACGAGCGCAGCAGGAAGGAGGCCCCTTACAATCTAGAAGGCTTAACAGTGTAATCGGCTTCCTTAGAAAGGATTCAATTGCCCTTAACCCCTTGGGTGCCCGGTGACGCTGCCGCCACTTTATGGGGTCCAGGAGCTCCAAGGCCCCTGCCATGGGCTTTCTGTTCATTTTCCAGGGGCGGAAGAGGAGGTCTCATCCGTGACGTGAATGCGCTCCCCGGGGGGCCCCTCCGGCACTCAGAGAGTTAAACTAACTGTTTTACTGATATGTACCTTGTGAGATAGCGAGAGAAAAATCAATATGTTTCTCTTTTCTCCGGGAACACTGAATTGAAACATATCAGCTGCTTCTGTTTATCCGGGTGCCTGAGGATAAACCTCATAATGACTCTGCAAATGGAGAACCGAGCAATTTTCATGTGGGGGTTAAAGAGCCAGTCCATGCAGGGGGTCTCCGGAGTTGAACCCCCTTCATTTCAGCTCCGGGGACCCCCCTGCTTCTGGAGATACTTGCCTACGGAGGGGGTGACAGTAGCCGCTTTGGCTCAGCTATGTGGGTTCATGTAATGGCGGATTTTTCAAACCTCCCACGTCCTGTGGGCCAATAGGAAGGCTGGACGTCATGCGGTGCGGGAGTTTAAATTCCACCGAGATAGCGGCACACCCTACGGAGGGGAGTATCTGGGGAAGCAGGGGCTCCCCGGAGCTGAAATTAATGGGGTTCAGCTGTTCTTACAAAAAGACACTAAATAGAGAATATCACCCCCCCCCCTAAGCTTTTCATTACAATGGAAATTTTTAAAGTTTAACAAAGTACTAACAAATACTCATACTTTAACAAGAAAAAAAAAGTGGCAATCGCTTCATTTGACCTATTAAACGTGGCCTTTTTAACCATTTTGCTGCCAGAGGGACGAATATCAGACTAGGCCGTCACTTTATGGTAATGTCAGGAAAAAGGTGTCCCGGACCCGGTCACCAGTGCACATTGTGCTGTGCAAACAAGTCCTATATACACGAGTCCAAACTTCCTGGTGGGTTTTACCTTGGTAATCAAATTGTGTGTGTTTTTGTATCACTAGATGCCACTGAGCCCTTGTGTTGTGTTAATATAGGAGGGCAATGGTAAATGTGTGTGTGTGTGTGTGTGTGTGTGTGTGTGTGTGTGTGTGTGTGTGTGTGTGTGTGTGTGTGTGTGTGTGTGTGTGTGTATATACACACACACACACACTTACTTACTGTTCCACAATTTACTTTCCCTCATAGGCTTCAACCAGATAACCTTCCCCATAAATGTAAAAAAATGTATCACCCTCTTACACACATCAGTCCCCCCATAAACTTTAATAGGATTAGCCTCTTACACACATTATCTCCCCTCATAAACTTTAATGGGATCACCCTCTTACACACTGTTATATGTTAAACCCCATGGATTTCAAACCACCCTTTTATACAAATTAGTTACCCCTATAGAATTCAACGGGATCACATCAGTTTTCTCTGTAAACGTAATTAATTCATAGGATTTCTTATTCTCTGGGGTCGGCTGAATTCAAACATTTTAGCTGATATTGTGTATCTGACTAATGATGATAATAATTATTCGAAATAGATAACAAATCACCTACAGTTTTAAGGACTGACAAATGGTCTTATTACCAAAATGCATAATTTTTGTTCTGACCACGCTAACCCTCACTGCAAAATGATTTCTTAGTTTTCGGTTTTGTACATAGTCTCATATTTAACCTATTTTTTTTCTTCCGGGGCCTAGTAAAGATGGCTGCCATTCCGATTTTTCTAAAATCCACCTATTAATTAAGGTCTGATCACGACAGCTTCGGCTTTTCGACGGCTTTTAAATGGCGCATAACAAAATTTGCATGTGTAAGAGGTGTTTCTTTGTTTCAAGCCTATATTTGCCAGACTAATAAACGGATCTTAACCCCTCCCCTGCCAGAGGGGCGAGCAACGAAGGACTTTAATGAGGAAACAGCCCTTATAGCTGTCTTGCTTTGCTGAAGATTTCCAATATATTGCAACTGTTACTACATCAATTTAAAAAAATGTATATAAGGACGCTTCTTGAAAAACACATTTTTATTTCCTAGGTTTGTTGTGTTATGTTGGGCCATAAATTAGTAGAACAGACAGTCCAAGAGCCATCGGGCCTGGATTTGTCCAGGGGCCACAAGCTGAAGAGTCCTGATGTAGGGTAGATTTGCCCTGATAAGAGTTGTATTCTTAGCCTTGTTGGCGTGCTCCGTCATTTGCATGAATGGGATCCCCCCAACACAGTCTCAGAAGAAGCAGGTGGCTAATTGTGGCAAGAGAGCAGGTAGGCCAAGTGACAGCCACTGTCCCCAAGGGACGTCAGGCATTTAAATTAAGGGAGGACCCTCACCTAGACACAAACAGCTGCTGAGAAGAGAGAAAGAGAAGTTGAGGCACTGTGTGTGGGGTTGAAACACATGTATTATATGTTCTGGAAAGAACATATAGCGAAGAAAATATAAGGGACATTCCAGGTGCTATTGTGAGAATGCTGTAGGTAGCTATGTGCATTTTAAGGGCTGTTAGCACATCCTGTTAATAAAGGTCAGTAAGACAGGCTTCTGTAAGCTGCATTAACCCTCTCCTTCCGAAATGTTGCAACAAATATTTGTACACATGCACTTGAGTTACATATTCTAATACAAAAATGATCATCACTCAACTTTACATACTAAAGATCCATACACTTCATGCTTTTATACATTGCAACAAGGCGTTGGGTTGCCAGGTGTCCAGTATTGAACCTGACTTGTCCAGTAAAAAATGAGAGGCAATACTGGACATGTATGCCGGTATTACCTCTCCGGAGATAGTGACCTGATCGGCTTGTGGGGGGCCGCGGGATTTCCCCCAGCAGGGAGAGAGCAGGGTTGTTGCTAGGGGGTCTGGGCAGCTTCCTCCATCCTGATTGGCTGCATTACCCAGCAGCAGCCAATAAGGAGGAGGTATCAGGAACCTGGGGCGGGGCCAAGGAGAGGAGGAAACAGCATGGAGAGGTGTGTGTGTCTCAAGCGCGTTGCACCTTTCACTATATTTTTGGAGAAGCCACCGGGCAACCCTAAACAAGGGTATGTTTGACAGACTGCCCCATTTTCATCTGTGTTAAGGACACGCTTGTATCTGTCAAACTACTTTAAAAGTGCCTTTCTGCTGCATGTTTCTTTTTTAAACATTTTTGTACTGTGCTGTACTGTCTGATTTTACCCTCCGTTTTCCCCCCTACTCACTGGTTTTTAAACTGTGTATTTTATGCCTAAAATGTGAGCCCAAAACCTAAATGAATATGGTTGCTAAGCGCCTTTCCGCTTGGGGACATTCGGAGACTTCGGAAAACGTTATCTGAGAAGATTAAGATAAATCTGCTTCACTATTAAAACCTACCGAAGTCTGCATGAAAAGAAAAATATTTCTGTGCTGCCTGGTGGAGACAGTGAGAATAACCGGGAGATGAAATGTTAGGGCTGGGTCTTAGCCTCTTTGGGCCTTTATAAATAAAGCTTAAAATAGCACCAAACAGCTAGGAAAATAACTAAGAATCGGGTAGCTTTTGCAGTTGCTATTCACAAGCAGGAGTTTGGGCCTAGCTATAGAGGCTGTAAGACATTCTTTTATTTGTGACACAAATATAATTTAAAAGAAGTAGTGCAGTGTGTAGTTGACCCTATAGCTAAGGCATCCTTGATGTAGGTTGTAAACAGAACGTTCTACTATCAGTTTTCTCATCCTGTCATCATTCTCCTCTCAGATTCTCAGCTCCACCGGTCTTCTCCTTGTGTGTCTACCCCAGGGGCGTAGAAAGCAAGATCCAGGCACGAGGGCTTCAATATAGCAAATTTAATCAGCAAAAAGAACCAACGTTTCGACTGTCACGCAGTCTTTGTCAAGGTGAGGGCTGACATATAGCACTAAAATACATCTACCGGTATATATACCCCCCTCACTCACCCCACATAAGACACTGCAGCCGGTAAGTGGCGAGAAAACCGGGACCTGGTACCTTCATATAGAGGTAGGAATGCAACAGGAACGCTCTACAGGTTGGGTCATACACTTCCAAAGCGATACTGGACTTTAATTTCCCCTGCTCAGTTAAGTACTATACTGTATGACTTTAGAAAAGGTTTTGTGATAAAAACAAAACATAGACTAGACAGTTCCATACTGTATGTTGCACCAAACCTATTTATCTCACAATCGGCATAAGTGGCGATACAAGATATCGCAAATGCAGGGAGCCAAAGTCCATGACCAGCCCTATATAGCATATACTAAATGAATATAACATGCAAAGTCCATGACCAGCCCTATATAGCATATACTAAATGAATATAACATGCAAAGTCCATGACCAGCCCTATATAGCATATACTAAATGAATATAACATGCAAAGTCCATGACCAGCCCTATATAGCATATACTAAATGAATATAACATGCAAAGTCCATGCCCCCCCTCCTGAGACGTGCAGGAAGACGCTGTTTAGGAGGAGTGTCCCCCTGGGCTGAAACGGTGCCAGTGAGAGAAGTGTCTGTGCTCCCCCGGCATCACCCTCTTCCTATAAGTGACTCTGTACAATTAAACAATCACCATGGGTCACGTCATAATAAAGAAGAACCTTTAGCTCAGTCACAAGCCTTTCAAAAGTGCCGGCCCCCAAATCGGGACTTTGGAACCAAATGGTGAGTGGTTTTTGGTGATGTGAGCGTGCCACATTTTTGTGTGTTGTTTTTAGTGATGACTAGCTGAGAGCCCCGGCGTTGCCCGGGATGTTTGTGGTGTGGGGGTGGCATTTGGGTGGGGAGTGGTCCACGCGGCCCATGGCGGTGTGCGGTGGTACTGCTGCTGTGGCTGTACTTATGGTGATTGTATCGGTGTGCTGATTTGGGAGGGTTTGGTGCTGATGTGGGGGTGCGGATGTGGGGGTGCCGATGGGGGAGGTGCGAAGGTGGCGATGTGTGGGTGCTGATGGTGTTGATGGGGGCTGGGAATGGTGGGGAGCCGAGAATGCCAGTGTGCTGGGGGGGCATGGGATACCGGTGTGCTGATGTGGTGGTGCTGGGGATAGTGTGTGTGTGTGTGTATACACACACGTGTGTGTGTATACACACACGTGTGTGTGTGTATACACACACGTGTGTGTGTATGTATACACACGTGTGTGTGTATACATGTGTGTATACAGGTTTGTGTGTGTGTATACATGTTTGTGTGTATACATTGTGTGTGTGTGTGTGTGTGTGTGTGTGTGTGTGTGTGTGTGTGTGTGTGTGTGTGTGTGTGTGTGTGTGTGTGTGTGTGTGTGTACGTGTACGTGTGTATGTCTAAATGTGTGTGTACATTTGTGTGTGTATACATGTGTGTGTATACATGTGTGTGTGTATACATGTGTGTGTGTGTGTATACATGTGTGTGTGTGTGTGTGTGTGTGTGTGTATACATGTGTGTGTGTGTGTGTGTATACATGTGTGTGTGTGTGTGTATACATGTGTGTGTGTGTATACATGTGTGTGTGTATACATGTGTGTGTGTGTATACATGTGTGTGTGTGTGTATACATGTGTGTGTGTGTGTATACATGTGTGTGTGTGTATACATGTGTGTGTGTGTGTGTATACATGTGTGTGTGTATACATGTGTGTGTGTGTGTATATACATGTGTGTGTGTATACATGTGTGTGTGTGTGTGTATACATGTGTGTGTGTGTGTATACATGTGTGTGTGTGTATACATGTGTGTGTGTATACATGTGTGTGTGTGTATACATGTGTGTGTATACATGTGTGTGTGTGTATACATGTGTGTGTGTGTATACATGTGTGTGTGTGTGTATACATGTGTGTGTGTATACATGTGTGTGTGTGTATATACATGTGTGTGTGTATACATGTGTGTGTGTGTATACATGTGTGTGTGTGTATACATGTGTGTGTGTATACATGTGTGTGAGTGTGTATACATGAGTGTGTGTGTGTATATACATGTGTGTGTGTGTGTATACATGTGTGTGTGTGTATACATGATGTGTATGTATACGTGTGTGTGTGTGTATACATGTGTGTGTGTATGTCTACATATGTGTGTGTTTGACTCCATGTGTGTGTACGTGTACATCTGTGTGAGTATACGTGTACATGTGTACGTGTGTGCGTGTGTACGTGTACGTGCGTGTGCATACATGTGTGTGTGTGTATACATGTGTGTGTATACATGTGTGTGTATACATGTGTGTGTGTGTATGACTCCATGTGTGTGTGTATGTGTACATGTTTGTGAGTATACGTGTACATGTGTATACGTGTGTGTGTATGTCTACATGTGTGTGTGTATGACTCCATGTGTGTGTGTACGTGTACATGTTTGTGAGTATACGTGTACATGTGTACGTGTGTGTGCGTGTCTACGTGCATGTGCGTGTCTACGTGCGTGTGCGTGTCTACGTGCGTGTGCGTGTCTACGTGCGTGTGCGTGTCTACGTGCATGTCTACGTGCGTGTGCGTGTCTACGTGCGTGTGCGTGTCTACGTGCGTCTGCGTGTCTACGTGCGTCTGCGTGTCTACGTGCGCCTGTGTGTCTACGTGCGCCTGCGTGTCTACGTGCGCCTGTGTGTATACGTGTGCCTGCGTGTATACGTGTGTCAACATGTGCCTGTGTATGTACGTGTGTGTGTACACGTGTGTGTACGTGTGTGTGTCTACGTGTATGTGTGTGTATACGTGTGTCTACGTGTGTGTGTATACGTGTGCCTACGTGTGTGTGTGTACGTGTGCCTACGTGTGTGTGTGTGTGTGTATACGTATGCCTACTTGTGTGTGTGTGTGTATATACGTGTGTGTGTATACATGTGTATACGTGTGTCTGCTGTGTGTATACGTGTGTCTGCTGTGTGTATACGTGTGTCTGCTGTGTGTATACGTGTGTCTGCTGTGTGTATACGTGTGTCTGCTGTGTGTATACGTGTGTCTGTATAGGTGTGTGTGTGTGTGTGTCTGTGTACGTGTGTGTGTGTCTGTGTACGTGTGTGTGTGTCTACATCTGTGTGTGTGTGTGTCTACATGTGTGTGTCTACATGTGTGTTTGTGTACGTGTGTGTGTGTGTGTCTTATGTATAGAGATATATATAGTGTGTGTGTGTGTGTGTGTATATATATATATGTATAGAGATATATATAGTGTGTGTGTGTGTGTGTGTGTGTGTGTGTGCAGCACGGGGCATGTGGAGGGGGGAGGGGGGAGGGGGGAGAGCAGCACGGGGCATGTGGAGGGGGGGAGAGCAGCACGGGGCATGTGGAGGGGGGGAGAGCAGCACGGAGCATGTGGAGGGGGGGAGAGCAGCACGGGGCATGTGGAGGGGGGGAGAGCAGCACGGGGCATGAGGAGTGTCCCACCTGCAAGGCTGGCGGGAGCCCCCCCCCCCCCCGCTGGCCTCCGCCTCGAGGAGCGTTGCAGGCGGCGCCGGGTAGGCTGGGCGGGAGAGGTGAGGCGGTGCCGAGGGGGCCGGAGGGGGTGAAGGGCAGGGCCGGGGGGGGGTGAAGGGCATGGCTGGGGGGGGTGAAGGGCATGGCTGGGGGGGGGGGGGTGAAGGGCATGGCTGGGGGGGTGAAGGGCATGGCTGGGGGGGGGGTGAAGGGCATGGCTGGGGGGGGGGGTGAAGGGCATGGCTGGGGGGGGTGAAGGGCATGGCTGGGGGGTGAAGAGCATGGCTGGGGGGGGGTGAAGGGCATGGCTGGGGGGGGGGTGAAGGGCATGGCTGGGGGGGGGGTGAAGGGCATGGCTGGGGGGGTGAAGGGCATGGCTGGGGGGGGGTGAAGGGCATGGCTGGGGGGGGGTGAAGGGCATGGCCGGGGGGGGGGGTGAAGGGCATGGCCGGGGGGGGTGAAGGGCATAGTTGGGGGGGGGGTGAAGGGCATGGCCGGGGGGGGGGTGAAGGGCATGGCCAGGGGGGGAGGGTGAAGGGCATGGCCAGGGGGGTTGGGGGTGAAGGGCATGGCCAGGGGGGTTGGGGGTGAAGGGCATGGCCAGGGGGGTTGGGGGTGAAGGGCATGGCCAGGGGGGTTGGGGGTGAAGGGCATGGCCAGGGGGGTTGGGGGTGAAGGGCATGGCCGGGGGGTTGGGGGTGAAGGGCATGGCTGGGGGGGGTGAAGGGCATGGCTGGGGGGGGGGTGAAGGGCATGGCTGGGGGGGGGTGAAGGGCATGGCCGGGGGGGGGGTGAAGGGCATGGCCGGGGGGGGGTGAAGGGCATAGTTGGGGGGGGGGTGAAGGGCATGGCCGGGGGGGGGTGAAGGGCATGGCCAGGGGGGGAGGGTGAAGGGCATGGCCAGGGGGGTTGGGGGTGAAGGGCATGGCCAGGGGGGTTGGGGGTGAAGGGCATGGCCAGGGGGGTTGGGGGTGAAGGGCATGGCCAGGGGGGTTGGGGGTGAAGGGCATGGCCAGGGGGGTTGGGGGTGAAGGGCATGGCCAGGGGGGTTGGGGGTGAAGGGCATGGCTGGGGGGGGTGAAGGGCATGGCTGGGGGGGGGGTGAAGGGCATGGCTGGGGGGGGGGGTGAAGGGCATGGCCGGGGGGGGTGAAGGGCATGGCCAGGGGGGGGGGGGTGAAGGGCATGGCCAGGGGGGGGGGGGGGTGAAGGGCATGGCCAGGGGGGGGTGAAGGGCATGGCCAGGGGGGTTGGGGGTGAAGGGCATGGCCAGGGGGGGGGGGTGAAGGGCATGGCTGGGGGGGTGAAGGGCATGGCCAGGGGGGTTGGGGGTGAAGGGCATGGCCAGGGGGGGGGGTGAAGGGCATGGCCAGGGGGGGGGGGTGAACGCGTTGGCCAGGGGGGGGGGGTGAAGGGCATGCCAGGGAGGGGGGTGAAGGGCCTGGCCGGGGGGGGGGGGTTAAGGGCCGGGGGGGGTGAAGGGCCGGGCCGGGTGAAGCGCCGGGGGGGGGGGGGGGGTGAAGCGCCGGCCGGGGTGAAAGATCCCTTCCCCTGCGGTAACTTACCTCGCACCGGGCCGCGCTCCTACTCGGGTTCCTCGGCGGTCTCCGTTCCCCCCGGCGAGGCGGAGCTGATACGCTCAGGTCAGGAGGTGGTGTGGGCCGTGGCCCGTGCAGAGAGAGCCGGAGCAGCGCGCGCGGAGATGGTGAGCTGGGGGCGCGGCCTCTAGGCCTGAAGGTGCGAGCGTGCTCTGGGGGGGAGAGGGGAGGGGGAGCACCGGGAGAGGGGGAGCACCGGGAGAGAGGGTGAGCACCGGGGGAGAGGGAGCACCGGGAGAGAGGGGGAGCACCGGGGGAGAGGGAGCACCGGGAGAGAGGGTGATGTTGAGGTCCCGCGGAGTGGTGATAGGGGGGTGTTCGGTTGTTGCGGGCCAGCCGCGGGGGGGGGGGGGTCAAGGCCGGGCAGCCGTTAAGGAGGGTGGAGTGTTTGTGTGTTGAGGAGGGTGGAGTGTGTGTGTGCTGAGGAGGGTGGAGTGTGTGTGTGTTGAGGAGGGTGTGTGTGTGTGTGTGTGTGTGTGTTGAGGAGTGTGTGTGTGTGTGTGTGCGTTGAGGAGGGTGGAGTGAGTGTGTGTGAGTGTGTGTGCGCGAGTTGAGGAGTGTGTGTGTGTGTGTGTGTGTGTGTGTGTGTGTGTGTGTGTGTGTGTGTGTGTGTGTGTGTGTGTGTGTGTGTGTGTGTGTGCGTTGAGGAGGGTGGAGTGAGTGTGTGTTTTTTTGGCCCGTCACTCCGCCTCAGGCCAATGAGAGGTGTGCGGGGGCGGGCGGCCCAAGGGACCAATGAGATTTCCCCTAGGGACACCGGACATCCAGCAGGCAGGCAGGCATGCATGCATGCAAGCAGGCAGGCATACAGTGCTTTCACTAATATAGTATAAGATTAGGGCCACGCTGTGCTATGGCTTTCCAGTTGCTTGGTATATGTGACAGTGACATTCTTTGATGTATAGGTCTCTGTCCCATACGGAGAGCACTGTGAGACCGACACGAGGTCCCTCGTTGAAACTGGATGCTTTCTGCTTCTAATCACCATGTCCACCTCCCCTTAGTGTGTAGGATTTTAGCTCCAGTTACCCTCCAACTAAAAGTAGTGCAAAACAGGGAGCTTCCTAAGGGATCCGCAACCAATACTACCAATGAGCAAGCTAGAGTAAGCCAGCTGGGCAGATAAACTGGAGCAGCGATCTCCTGTGTAACCCCCAAAGTGCCATTTGTACAGAAGAGCGAGATAGAGAGAGAGACACTTTTACAATTTCAACTTGCAATGTCCAGAATCATTTGCATTCATGCAGTGTCCACTGTTAACAACCCCTTTATATAGAGCAGCCTCCGGACAGTGTAGCCACCGTATGTGTGAATGTTTTTGAAGTTAACAGCTGCACTTCTGTGTTAGGTTATCATTTTCATCTTTGCAGCGGTAGAATATTGGCACACTAATGTATCATTTACCCTTGTAATTACCGTGTCAGAACTGGCAGGTGTGTTTGTGTGTGTGTGGTTTCAGGACCACGTAGATGTGAGAAACCTTGTAAATATCAGACTTATCGCGGCGTCTTTGAAGCCTCCCGGAACGTATCGGAAATTCCAGCCAGACCGGCTCCATGTTATCCAATGCCCTTGGAACTGGTCTCAGATGTTATTGACACAGGGCATTGTCCTTGTCATTTTGTCAATAAATACAATAACATAAGCAGTGTGTTCACCTACAAAATAAACATGAATTGATATCTAAGTTTCAAGAAACACAGTAACTAATTCAGCTTTGAAGTAGCAATCCCGCCCCCCCCCCCCACCCCCCCCCAAAAAAGGTTATATTATTGTTTTTGTTTTTTAAATATTGCCTGAACTGGGGGGCTCCCTTGAATTTGACCCCTGGGAGACACCCAATTTCAGTGATATTTGTAGCTTTGAGTCGATTTTTACACCAAGTCTACAAATATGTCCGCTGTGTCATCCCCTGTTGCAACTTTCTATTGGCTGCCAGAGCGAGGCCTGACCCCTGGCGGCCATTTTGACTCCACCAGGCAAGTATTCTTGACTGGTGCATAAACCTGCTTGTAGATCTGGAAACAAGGGGGGTTCCCAGCGTTGGGTGGTTCACGGATCAGCTCTGGGAGGCCTATGTTTCAGCTATGCAAAAATACCTATAAAAACAAAATGGCGAGCGGCAGGGAACGCTGCTTTAACTCTTTCTCTGCCTGCATTGCAGGCAAAGGGTTATCCCCTTCTGTGCAGTAGCAGACTGTAACCCATTGCTCTGCAATGCACTGGTGACCCCGGCAACACCGAAGAATTCAATAAAGAAATATGGCAGTAAAAAAATATATATTTCTCCCTCCCAGTTACTATTCCATGAATCAGGACCTCAAAAGCCAAAGTAGAAACGTATGCATTTTTCAGAGGAAATAAATAATTAACAATTGTATTGTAAGGGCGGGTGAATCAAAGGAAACCAAATAAGTGTGTGTCTGTGTCTGGCCCTTTAAGAGTCATTCTGACCTGGAAGCATCATGTATAAGTAAGTATTGGTCATAAAGAAATTTATGTAACATTTTGGACTGCAAATAAAAATACCACTTGAGGCACATTCACATGTCTCAGACAGGTCTGCAACCCTGCCTTTCCCCTTTATCTCTTAGCATACAAATTCATGCCTGTTCCTAGTTTGCAGGCCGCCCTTAGACAAACATTATTAAAGACGCCCTCCACCCTCCTCCCACCAGGTATGAAACGGGTTCTCCCGTCCATTTCAGCTCCGGGAACCCCCTGCTTCCTGAGATACCTCCTTTGAGGGTGCCGGTATCTCGGCTCAGGTATAGATGTCCCATCACAGGGGCCAATAGGAAGCCGTGATGTCATAGGTGGCTTCCTATTGACCCATGTGACCAGAGGCTTTAAACCGGAGCTGAGATGCCGGCACCCTATAAGGAGGTACGTATCCCAGGAAGCAGAGTGTCCCCAGAGCTGAAATTAATGGGGTTCAGCTCCGAAGACATGTATATATTTTTTAAAAAGCTAGTTTCCTTCTTGCTGCCCCCTGAGACCTGCCACCACCGACCCTAGGCGGTGCCATACCTGCTTACCGCCTAGAGATGGGCCTGCATACAATGCTTCAACTGCAGCCAGGGATTCTGGGTAATGACATGCAAATCAGCAGACAGTGTCACCTTTTGCTTCATGTCGATTTTAACATGGTCCCCTATAGGCTTATGCCTCCTGCATGACACATTTTGGAATCATTCAGTACAAGTTCAGTGGTCTGTGAACTAACTCAATAACTAGAGAGCCAAAGCTGTTATGGTCCCGAATTTTCAGTTATACAGTAAATCGGCTCTTAAAAAGATGTGTGGCCTGATGTATCAACGTAAAAGTGCAAGTAGAAGTTTGTTTTGACGCATGACTCCATTTTCTGCTCACGTTTGGGTCCAATGTATAGTGTGTCTTACCGATCTATCACGTTTAACTGGTCAGAAACTCCCAACTGTAGGCAAAGAAGGTTAATTAAAGGGCGTTCCAAATGTCTGATCAGTGGTGACTCATTTTAATTATCACTAATAAACCGAGACACTCATGCTGCTAAATTGCAAAGCACCCATACTGCGAAGATCTAGATCAGGCCTGCACAACATACGGCACGCGGACATCTAGATTCAGGACCTGCAGGGGAAACGGTAGAATTTTCAGGGGAGAAGACGGAGATCGCCACACCCCGCCGCCGGTAAGAGTTGTGAGTGGGGGAGGTAAGAGTCGTGAGGGCGGGGCGTCATTTTAATTGAAGTGCGGCCCGAATCTGCTTTCCTTAGAGCAGTTTGTCCCGTTTCACTTTATAAGTTGTGCAGGCCTGGGCTAGATGATTTGCTATTGAAAAGTTATTTTAAGCATGTTAGTCATTTCAATTAACGCCTGTCCTAAATAAAACCATGAATCTTACATCATTTCACGTGTCTGTGTGTGTGTATATATGTGTGTATATATATATTTATATTTATATCTCAAAGCACCCATATTTTATATTTACATACTTACACACACACACTTACATCCCTCACATTCAGGGACTAATTAACACCTCAAGTCATAAATCGCACACTGCACAGGGGGGAGGGATGGGCTGTAGTTGCATTCCAAGATGCGCTGTTTTTGAGTATACCCATTGCCTGCTTTATTCAATGTAACATCGCTGGAAGAAGATATCAGTGTATCTTGAAAGCTCGCACAAATAAAAGCATTTTGTTAGCCACAGAATGGTATCGTCTAAACATTTTTTATTATTAAAGCTCGGCTAACACGGTACTGATACCTCTACATCACTTGTGAGCACATTCATGTCTTAGACAGGTCTACAACCCAGCCTTTCAACCATTATCACCCAGCACACAGTGCTTCCACTGCAGCAAGGGATTCTGGGAAATGACATGCAAATGAGCACAGGAAAAAGTGCAGGCTGTGTAGCGCTATTCAAAATATAATTGATAAATATCAATATAGACACCCTAATAACAATATAAGGTGATATAAGTATTTTTGGCTGCCAACTAAAAATCACTGACTACCCAAAGTGAGTGATACAACAAACATAAAAAACAAGATAGGGGCGCCCTTATTCTAAATAAAATAATTAAAATAAAAATAGATGCAAATGGATTAACAATATTAGTTAACCCTACAGTGATTGTGCACAAATACAACCGTGTGATAATGACTGGATGCTGAAATAGTCCCAAAGAGTTCCAAGGATGCAGATAACTGGAACCAGCCGTTGCTCAGCACATGAAAATGAATAAATAAAACAACATAGTGTAATACTGTTAGGAGACAATGCACCTAAGAAAAACAATAAACAAACCGATAAAGTGATAGAGCAAGCACAAAAATAAATAAAAAATTAAAACTATTTAATAAAAAGACAAAAGATCAAATAACAAAAATACATTAGAAACATCCACTGATCCTGCGTCCAGCAACTATAAGAATCCTACTTACAAGCTGCAAGTAGGTTAAGCGCATTGAAATAGCTCTGAAGGGCTGCTCCTCTGCTATAGGTGTGCTGCCGGGATGTCCTCTCCCTCTCCTACCCAGACCCGCTGGGTGAGCGGAAAGGACCTCCGTCTGCTGGGGAGTTGGTTTGGTAGCCTTCAGACCTCTCCTGCTCGCAATCTCCAGCACACTGCTCTGCCTCTCTCGCGAGAGAATCCGCCGTCGGAGGGGGCTGGTGCTGGTGTCTGGCACCAAAGATTACTCGATCAAAGAGGGTATAGGGATGGTGGTCCTTTCCGCACACCCAGCGGGTCTGTTCCAGTTATCTGCATCCTTGGAACTCTGGGACTATTTCAGCATCTAGTCATTATCACACGGTTGTATTTGTGCACAATCACTGTAGGGTTAACTATTATTGTTAATCCATTTGCATCTATTTTTATTATTTTTTTTTAGAATAAGGGCGCCCCTATCTTGTTTTTTATGCAAATGAGCACACAATGTCTCACCTTTTGCCTGAAAAACCATTGACATGGAACCCTTATAAACAAATGCAATGCTGTTCACACAGCTTTTAAACACAGCATGGGATTAGATGCAAAGCCAGTCAAACCACTCACAGACATGTTTGATGGTGTGTATATATATATATATATATATATATATATATATATATATATATATATATATATATATGTATGTGTGTGTATATAATTATCTTCAGCTATCATCACTAAAACTGTTGGGTGAAGGCCTTGTCAGTAATCTTCCATTTGCTTCAGTTACAAGTTTCTTTTGCTGCCCATTCTTCTGAAACATTGATTCGGTTATGGGGTTCACTAAATGTCTGTCAGTGCAGCAGAAGAAGTCCAAAGATGCAAAGTTCTGTGGGGAAGATCATGTGACTAGGTAGTCACTAGATACAATTGGTGCACTGCTAGAGAGAGGGCAGGTCTCAAAAAGGGGTGTGCCAAAGCCTGTTTCAGAAGAGGAAGGGAATGTGACTTTGTAAATAGTTCCTGCTTGTTACATTATAATACATTCAAAAAATGAAATGTTATTCAGAATTGTTTAAAAAAAAATGCTACAAGTATCTTCTCATAGTACAGAACGGATGTATTAAAAAAAACACATAGGATATTGCTTGGTCTGCAGCTTTAATGTCACTTGATGTCATCAATACGGACCCTGTCCCTTAATGCAGGGATTCACAAACTTTTGTCTGCGCCCCCCTTCCTGCTGTCCCCCCCCCTGCTCGCGCGCCCTCTTCCCCCCTTTTACCTTTTCTCTGGCGTTTTCTGTCATCGCGACTTCATGTGACCCGCGGCGTTGCCATAGTGGCACGTCACCAGAAGCCGCTGGAGACGAGGTAAGAGGTATTTACAGAAGCTTCACGCGCTCCCCCGGCATTTTATTTAAATGTTGTTGGGAAGAGCGCGGGGTCTCCGTATGCGCCGCGCCACCCCCCCACCAGAACATTTCGCGCCCCCAGCTTGCGCACTCCTGCCTTATCGAATGGAAGCTGTAGTTAATCACTTCTTCTGGCTTACCATGTTTGACAATGTTTACTTTTAGGGGCTTATTCTACTGTATATCCACCAACACAGCTGATCAGACCGTTCTTTGGCCGAAATTCACCTTTGAAGTCAAGCTCCTTAGTCTTTCTGCACAGATCCATCATCTTCATAGCGTCAAATTCTCCAATGTGGAATGTATTCTGCAAATCCCCAGTTATTCAACGAACTCTGTGGGTTGTGATTCCTTTCCATCCCCATTTAAGATTTCAAATGTTGCATATTTCTATCAATATCGTTCATCTATGTTAATTTTACATGTATGTATGAAATAAATACGTGTGGATTTTCTGGTGTGTGTGTATATATCATAATGTTTTTATTTTATTTTTTAATGATGCTTAATTACGTGGAGCAAAGGTCAACTCTAAACTGACACAGCACCATTGGAATAGCTCCCTTAGGCCCGTAATATAGTGGGTGCGCGCGCTGCGAACGCTCGTGCACGTGACGCACAGTTTGTGTGTTCGGTCCGTGCTGCTGGGATCGACAGGCTTGGAAGGATTCAGGGGGACTCATCACTAACCCATCCCGAAATGGGTTCATTCGGTGTGATACCTGCGCATAGTTTTGCTGATATTATTGGATATTCCCCGGTGTATTTTCTGTCATATTTTCAAAGCCCATCATTCATTTCGGTTGTCAGCTCATGCAGGGAAAAGCGCAGAAGGAAGGGGCGGAAAATGACTTTTACATAATCCAACATATGAGGGTTATCTACTGTAGTGAAAGCACCAAAACCCATTAAAAATAGCCACAGGTTTACCAAGGCAAACACATCCTACAGAAAGCAATACACACATACACACACACACACCCATATACACAAACACATATACATACACACACACACACATTATATATACACGTACACACATACATAAACACATATACACACATTGCAGACATTGAGCAGGAGCGGCGCGAATACATTGTTTTCGGAGCCTTCCCCCCGATCGCCCGGCTCCAGGCTCACTGCCGTGCGCATGCGCGGCCCTAGTAGAGGACGGCTGGCTAACCACAGCCAATTATAAGTGCCGCGCCCACAATATTACGGGCCTAAGGTATGAGCCTCTAGCCGTGTGCAGTACAGTATGTAGTACTTCTGGTTGAGGTTCCCAGTTAGGCCAAAGCTTGCAAGCCAGGAAAATGACAAATCTTAGAAATAGTTGACAAGCTGTAATATGACTGGGCGTTTTCAGCTCATTGCAAACCCCACAGATATTTCTTTGTCTGAATGTTGAATTGAAATGTTGAGCCTCTAGTATGAACGTTCTTAATAAAGGGTTAATCCCTCCTAGCACCAAACTGTACTAATGACAGTGACATGTTTTAAGGGGGTCACATCTGGTGACATGAGACTTGGAGGGGGGTGATGTCCTCTGGCTGCTCCCTTCTGTCTGATGTCACTGTGTGTTCAACAAGAGTTTGCACAGGCAAAAAACCCCACTCCACAGCTCCTTCGTCAGGTATGGGGGGATTATGATACAAATATTTCATATATATATAATATATACATATATATACACATATAACATATATACATATATATACATATATATATATGAAATGACATTATATAAATGAACGCAAATAAGTAAGCGATGAGGCCTGTGTGTAGAAGATAGCACCTACCGGGGGTCTTACATAATAATAGAAAAAAAAGCACAGCAAGCAGGAGTAGCAGCATCAATGATGTAACACAGCCTTACATTTCTGTACAATCCAGGAATAAGTCTTTAGAATGGCATAACCCTCGTGTGCTTTTGGAGTATTGCCACTTGCTCTACGTGTCATAAGGGGAGTCTCC
The DNA here is from genome assembly GCF_040206685.1 of Ascaphus truei. Taxonomy (NCBI): domain Eukaryota; kingdom Metazoa; phylum Chordata; class Amphibia; order Anura; family Ascaphidae; genus Ascaphus; species Ascaphus truei. The sequence continues at coordinate 5,635 of NW_027454947.1, read as the reverse complement.
GGCGTGCAGATCCGCTGAAAGCAGGAACTGTGTTGAAAATGTAGAAAAGCAGTGCTCCACAAATGTAAGATAATGCTGAGGGTGAACTCCAAGACCACCAACGCGTTTCACGCCGAGGCGCTTTATCGTAGTGTGATTGCAAACCGTAAGTGAGCATATTTAAGGCTTTTCAGGCCCGGTGGCGTCCGAGAGCAGCGGCATACGTGACGAAGGGGCGCGTGGCATAACGGGTCATCACGCCGCACAGCTCAACAAACAAATACAACTTTATTAAACTAACAAAAACATTAACAGAAATTGTAACAAAAAATATATAAAAGAAGCAGAACTTCAATAATTACTTTTTCTTGCAAGGTTAAAAGATTGTTACATGTATGAATATATACCTCTAATATAAAAAAGCCTCGATGTATCGGAGACTAAACTAAATCCATCACGCATGTTAAGGGGGTTCTATTAGAACATTATATTCTTATAAATAGAAAGAACAATTCTTCTATTGACATACAGGCTTAAAGGAGCCATCCTAGACAGCAAATGTTATTATTTTTTATTTAGAATTGAAGCAGGGGTTCTCCGGAGCTGAACCCCATTAATTTCAGCTTTGGGCATCCCCTTCTTCCCGGAGATACCTGCAAAGGAGGTGCCGGTAGCTGCTCTGGCCTCAGCAACAAGGGCTTTCAAGATTGAAGCTCCTGCGTCACATGGGACAATAGGAAGCCGCACCGATGACATCACCGCTTCCTATTGGCCAACAGGCTGGGAAATATCTGAACAGAGGACATATTGTGCATCTGGTATCCAAGGAGAGCGGCTTCCGGCACCTAATTCACAGGTGAGTATCTCTGAAAGCAGGGGTTCCCGGAGGCTGAAATTAATGGGGTTCAGCTTCCGAGACCCCTGCGTCAGCTATATATGTATATGTAGAGGTAGCTGTACCGTGTTTAGCTGAGCTTAATAATCAAAAACAAATAGGCAATACCGTTCTGTGGCCCACAAAATGCTTTCTCTGACTCTGGCCATCGGATGAACGATCTGAAGGTGGCCGTACTCAAAGGCAATCTCAGAACACCGAAAAAGAGATGGTTGCATGAATACAAATTTATTAAACTGTTTTGGGGACACTCACCGGTGGCCTAAACCGAGACGCAGTTTCATGAGCCACTACAAGAGAACTCTCCTCCCATGAGTGCTAAAGCCCATTTCTATAAATACTGCGCTATATGAATGCACACACACCTGTCCTCTTACACATACAAATGTACAATGTAACTCTATCCCTATATACCAATAGGGACTTCATAGTATTTCACACACATGAATAGGAATGCAACACCTCTTACATTTTAACACCTACGCACACCAGTGTTATACACTCCCCCCACACACCTTTTGTAAAGCACTGTATACTGTGTATAAAGCTGTGGGCGCTTTATTAATTAAGATTTACACACACACATCACATACATGCATACTCATATCACAAACTTTCAGGGACCATTTAACACTTAAAGTCATAAATCGCATGCTGCACAGGGGGAGGAGGAGGCTTCACCCACAGATAACATTCCAGGCTGCTTTGTTTTAAGTAAGTTTTTTGGCTTAATCCATTGTAACACCCACCCGAAGAAGAGATCACTGAATCTCGATAGCTCGCACAAATAAAAGCGTTTCGTTAGCCACCGAATGGTAATCGACTATTTGTTTTTGATTATATAAAAATTTGCTAAAATAATCCGCCTCCTGGGAATATTAGGGGGAGCCGAGCGACCCGCGGTTAGTTATCCCACAGCGCTAAACGGCCGGGTGACAGGTAAACGACCATGGTGACTCGTCCATTCCATCATAGGTGCTATGACGCGGTGACCATTTCTTCTCCAGAAGTCGCTTGGTAGCTTTGAATATATGAGACAGATCGCTAGCGACCGACACTACAGAATAACGAGTTGGGAAAACGAACGGAACCTTTCCACCGCCGGCGACACTCCCGCGTCATGTGATTGCTCCAGGAGGGATCATGAACAGGCCAGCCCCTGCATTTCCGTTTCGATCTGCCCTTTAAAAAAAAAACAAGGCACAATGGTACGTCATGACGGCACTCTCAGGGTTAAGTGTGTCTGAGGTTCTGGATCTCCTCCAGGAAGAACAAGCCTGGCAAGCACAAAAAAAACATCTGCTTTATCTTTCGCAAATAAGCGATGTGCCGTACCATACACAAAGCGGCATTCTCTGCATCCATCCCTACGCGTTTCATCACGTTGTATACCGACAGGGAAAGTGTATAAGTGTATGCATTGGAAGTGTACGTGCTGTATGCTGTTGCTATTTTTGGCCTTAGATGTTTTCAATGTTTCCTGAACAGGTAAGATGTTTCCTTCATGAACGCACCTTGTTTTGTTCTGTCAGGAACAGCTCCTGACATCTTTCCGGCTCACTATTCATTTTTGGAGTTTAAAGCATCAGTCCCCTCTAACTAACCACACTTTTTTTTAACAGTATTGGAACCAGGGGTCCTCCAGAGCTGAACCACTGTATGTTTAACTTGTGGGCCCCCCACCCCCACACCCTCTCGGTACCCGAGATACTTGTCTGTGACGTTACATTACTTCCTGGTTTTCAAAGGGGATTTAAATGGCCATCCAATAGGAAGCCGTGACCGAAGATGTTGCAGCTTCCTATTGGCCAGAGATTTGGCAGCCATTTTGTTTTCCCTGAAAGGATATTTATACCGGCAACTTCGGGGGGGGGGGGGGGGGCTGAAAATATCAGTGGTTCAGCTCCGCCGGTCTCCCTGTGTACTATTCTGGGAAAAATAGGGGGGGGGGGGTTTGGAGGTAGAAGAAAAGAAAAAGTGTATGAGGGATTGCAGCTTTAAATATAGACATTATAATAAACTTTATGATAACTTATGAAAGTCTTGTATGTGCGATGAATGCCTTAAAGCAGCAAAACAGGTGAAATATTATACGTTTTTGCTAAATAAATCAACTCTGTAATATTAGATAATAGTGACTGTTTTTTCGGAGGGGGGGGGGTGGGCGTTCAACTCCATGCCATTTTTAATTAGTTTTAAAGCATCCTTTTATTTCTACAGCAGGCTTCATCCCACCTCCCCAGCAGTGCTAGATCTTTGCAACACTTTCCTATTTGTTGCCAATGTTCCCAGCAGTTTGAGCTGCAAACTGTAACAATAGATAATGTTACCTTAGTAATATAAGGAAGGATACATTGTAGCTGCTGATTTACTGTACACTGACTGAAGCTGCCATTATGTTAGGCACACAGTCAGAATTTTTACAGATTTATAACAGGAGCACCAAACAATTGCCAGCTTAGGTAAGAATGTAGATTTGTACACATTGTCACATGCTTTACATATACAAATAATAAGAAAAAAAGGAGGGATGCAGTATTGCTGTTTTAAAGGGTGAGTCTCTCCTATCACTAAAAAGTACTAATATCTCATGTTTAAGGGGCCACATCTGGGTGATTGATGCCTTTTTTTCTCAAATCTGCCACCAATAAGTATTTGTTAATATTTGTTTTACATTTCTTTGGAAACGCGGTCCCCTGAGACGGGGGAGGGGGTGATGTCCCCTGAGACGGGGGAGGGGTTGAGGTCCCCTGAGACGGGGGAGGGGGTGATGTCCTCTGAGACGGGGGAGGGGGTGAGGTCCCCTGAGACGGGGGAGGGGGGTGAGGTCCCCTGAGACGGGGGAGGGGGTAATGTCCCCTGAGACGGGGGAGGGGGTGATGTCCCCTGAGACGGGGGAGGGGGGTGATGTCCCCTGAGACGGGGGAGGGGGTGAGGTCCCCTGAGACGGGGGAGGGGGTGATGTCCCCTGAGACGGGGGAGGGGTTGAGGTCCCCTGAGACGGGGGAGGGGGTGATGTCCTCTGAGACGGGGGAGGGGGTGAGGTCCCCTGAGACGGGGGAGGGGGGGTGAGGTCCCCTGAGACGGGGGAGGGGGTAATGTCCCCTGAGACGGGGGAGGGGGAGATGTCCCCTGAGACGGGGGAGGGGGTGATGTTCCCTGAGATGGGGGAGGGGGTGAGGTCCCCGAGACGGGGGAGGGGGTGATGTCCTCTGAGACGGGGGAGGGGGTGAGGTCCCCTGAGACGGGGGAGGGGGTTAGGTCCCCTGAGACGGGGGAGGGGGTGATGTCCTCTGAGACGGGGGAGGGGGATGAGGTCCCCTGAGACGGGGGAGGGGGGTGAGGTTCCCTGAGACGGGGGAGGGGGTGAGGTCCCCCTGAGACGGGGGGCGGGGGTGATGTCCCCTGAGACGGGGGAGGGGGTGATGTCCCCTGAGACGGGGGAGGGGGTGAGGTCCCCTGAGACGGGGGAGGGGGTGAGGTCCCCTGAGACGGGGGAGGGGGGTGAGGTCCCCTGAGACGGCGGAGGGGGTGAGGTCCCCTGAGACGGGGGAGGGGGTGATGTCCTCTGACTGCTCCCTTCTGTCTGATATCATTGTGTGTTCTACAAGAGTTTGCACAGGAAACCCGACTCTCTCCTCCTCCCAATATCTTATTGGCTCAGATTGGGGGTGGGATAAAGGGTAAAGAAAACACTTGATTGACAAAGTCTTCCCCATTCGGAGGCCTGTAAGAAATTACATTAATAATTAATTTCCCCAAAAATGAAAGCCAAAATATTTGCTATTAGCATAGTTATATTGTTTTAGCCCATTAGAAGTTACATTCTTTACAAAAGGTTGTTTTGTGGCTGGCTACATGCCATTGCACCATCATTATATATATATATATATATATATATATATATATATATATATATATATATATACATATATATATATATATATATATACATATATATATATATATATATATATATATATATATATATATATATATATACATATATATATATATATATATATATATAGTTAAGTTATGGTGAGTCAAAAAAGTGACAAAAACCCTCCACAGGAAAGCAAATATGCAAATGTAAATACAACTGTATGCTCATCTGCATGTCTTAGGCAGGTCTGCAACCCCACCTTTCCCCATTATCACCCAGCACACAGCACTTCCACTGCAGCAAGGGATTCTGGGAAATGACATGCAAATGACCACACAGTGACACTTTTTGCTTCAAAAACCATGGTTCCCTATAGGCTTAAGCTCCCTCCTGCAACCCCAGTGATGTGTGCATTAGGCTGTAGGAGATTGCAAAGGCGATCGGCAGTGTGGCGGGGGCGTCACGGAGCTGGCTCGCCCTATTTGGCTGAACCATCTCACGTGACTGCAGCCCGAAATCTCCAATTTAGTTGTCGGGCCAAAATGTAGCAGCGTCGACGTGCGCACCCCCGCGGGCACTTGAGGAACGACAATAGGAAATCAGGTAAGAGTCCCGCAAGTGCCTCGGCTTAAGGCATTGAGCCGCCTAGGAGATCCGTGTATATCCTTGTGGTCTATGGCAGGGGAGACCATATTAAGTCCTCAAGGGCCACCAACAGGTCAGGTTTTAAGTATATCCCTGCTTCAGCACAGGTGGCTCAGTTGACTGAGCCGCTGATTGAGCCACCTGTGCTGAAGCTGGGTTATACTTAAAATCAGACCTGTTGATGGCCCGTGAGGACTGAAGATGACCACAGCTGGTCTTCTGGGGTAAAT
>NW_027454946.1:0-51763 GCF_040206685.1 Ascaphus truei | reverse complement strand
AGAGGGAGAGAGGGGGAGAGGGGGAGAGGGGGAGAGGGGGAGAGGGGGAGAGGGGGAGAGGGGGAGAGGGGGAGAGGGGGAGAGAGGGGAGAGAGGGGAGAGAGGGGAGAGAGGGGAGAGAGAAGGGAGAGAGAAGGGAGAGAGAAGGGAGAGAGAAGGGCGAGAGAAGGGCGAGAGAAGGGCGAGAGAGAGAGAAGGGCGAGAGAGAGAGAAGGGCGAGAGAGAGAGAAGGGCGAGAGAGAGAGAAGGGCGAGAGAGAAGGGCGAGAGAGAGAGAAGGGCGAGAGAGAGAGAAGGGCGAGAGAGAGAGAGGGCGAGAGAGAGAGAAGGGCGAGAGAGAGAGAAGGGCGAGAGAAGGGCGAGAGAGAGAGAAGGGCGAGAGAAGGGCGAGAGAGAGAGAAGGGCGAGAGAAGGGCGAGAGAGAGAGGGGAGAGAGAAGGGCGAGAGAGAGAGAGGAGAGAGAGAAGGGCGAGAGAGAGAGCGAGAGAGAGAAGGGCGAGAGAGAGAGAGGCGAGAGAGAGAAGGGCGAGAGAGAGAGAGAGAGAGAGAGAGAAGGGCGAGAGAGAGAGAGGAGAGAGAGAAGGGCAAGAAAGAGAGGAGAGAGAGAAGGGCGAGAGAGAGAGAGGAGAGAGAAGGGCGAGAGAGAGAGAGGAGAGAGAAGGGCGAGAGAGAGAGAGGAGAGAGAAGGGCGAGAGAGAGAGAGGAGAGAGAAGGGCGAGAGAGAGAGAGGAGAGAGAAGGGCGAGAGAGAGAGAGGAGAGAGAAGGGCGAGAGAGAGAGAGGAGAGAGAGAAGGGCGAGAGAGAGAGAGGAGAGAGAAGGGCGAGAGAGAGAGAGGAGAGAGAGAAGGGCGAGAGAGAGAGAGGAGAGAGAGAAGGGCGAGAGAGAGAGAGAGGAGAGAGAAGGGCGAGAGAGAGAGAGAGTAGGGCGAGAGAGAGAGAGGAGAGAGAAGGGCGAGAGAGAGAGAGGAGAGAGAAGGGCGAGAGAGAGAGAGGAGAGAGAAGGGCGAGAGAGAGAGAGGAGAGAGAAGGGCGAGAGAGAGAGAGGAGAGAGAAGGGCGAGAGAGAGAGAGGAGAGAGAAGGGCGAGAGAGAGAGAGGAGAGAGAAGGGCGAGAGAGAGAGAGAGGAGAGAGAAGGGCGAGAGGAGAGAGAGGAGAGAGAAGGGCGAGAGAGAGAGAGGAGAGAGAAGGGCGAGAGAGAGAGAGAGGAGAGAGAAGGGCGAGAGAGAGAGAGGAGAGAGAAGGGCGAGAGAGAGAGGAGAGAGAAGGGCGAGAGAGAGAGGAGAGAGAAGGGCGAGAGAGAGAGAGGAGAGAGAAGGGCGAGAGAGAGAGAGGAAGAGAGGAGAGAGAGAGAAGGGCGAGAGAGAGAGAGAGGAGAGAGAGAAGGGGAGAGAGAAGGGCGAGAGAGAGGAGAGAGAAGGGCGAGAGAGAGAGAGGAGAGAGAAGGGCGAGAGAGAGAGAGAGAGAGAGAAGGGCGAGAGAGAGAAGGGCGAGAGAGAGAGAGAGAGGAGAGAGAAGGGCGAGAGAGAGAGAGAGAGGAGAGAGAAGGGCGAGAGAGAGAGAGAGAGAGAGAGAGAAGGGCGAGAGAGAGAGAGAGAGGAGAGAGAAGGGCGAGAGAGAGAGGAGAGAGAAGGGCGAGAGAGAGAGAGAGAGAGAAGAGAGAAGGGCGAGAGAGAGAGAGAGAGGAGAGAGAAGGGCGAGAGAGAGAGAGAGAGGAGAGAGAAGGGCGAGAGAGAGAGAGAGAGGAGAGAGAAGGGCGAGAGAGAGAGAGAGAGAGAGAGGAGAGAGAAGGGCGAGAGAGAGAGAGGAGAGAGAAGGGCGAGAGAGAGAGAGGAGAGAGAAGGGCGAGAGAGAGAGAGGAGAGAGAAGGGCGAGAGAGAGAGAGGAGAGAGAAGGGCGAGAGAGAGAGAGGAGAGAGAAGGGCGAGAGAGAGAGAGGAGAGAGAAGGGCGAGAGAGAGAGAGGAGAGAGAAGGGCGAGAGAGAGAGAGGAGAGAGAAGGGCGAGAGAGAGAGAGGAGAGAGAAGGGCGAGAGAGAGAGAGGAGAGAGAAGGGCGAGAGAGAGAGAGGAGAGAGAAGGGCGAGAGAGAGAGAGGAGAGAGAAGGGCGAGAGAGAGAGAGGAGAGAGAAGGGCGAGAGAGAGAGAGGAGAGAGAAGGGCGAGAGAGAGAGAGGAGAGAGAAGGGCGAGAGAGAGAGAGGAGAGAGAAGGGCGAGAGAGAGAGAGAGAGAGAGGAGAGAGAAGGGCGAGAGAGAGAGAGAGAGGAGAGAGAAGGGCGAGAGAGAGAGAGAGAGAGAGAGGAGAGAGAAGGGCGAGAGAGAGAGAGAGAGGAGAGAGAAGGGCGAGAGAGAGAGGAGAGAGAAGGGCGAGAGAGAGAGAGAGAGGAGAGAGAAGGGCGAGAGAGAGAGAGGAGAGAGAAGGGCGAGAGAGAGAGAGGAGAGAGAAGGGCGAGAGAGAGAGAGGAGAGAGAAGGGCGAGAGAGAGAGAGGAGAGAGAAGGGCGAGAGAGAGAGAGGAGAGAGAAGGGCGAGAGAGAGAGAGGAGAGAGAAGGGCGAGAGAGAGAGAGGAGAGAGAAGGGCGAGAGAGAGAGAGGAGAGAGAAGGGCGAGAGAGAGAGAGGAGAGAGAAGGGCGAGAGAGAGAGAGGAGAGAGAAGCGCGAGAGAGAGAGAGGAGAGAGAAGGGCGAGAGAGAGAGAGGAGAGACAAGGGCGAGAGAGAGAGAGAGGAGAGAGAAGGGCGAGAGGAGAGAGAAGGGAGAGGGAGAGAGGAGAGAGAAGGGAGAGGGAGAGAGGAGAGAGAAGGGAGAGGTTGAGAATGGAAAGAGAGAGAAGGGAAAGGGAGAGAGAGAAGGGAGGTCAGGTGTTCAGGATATCCAAGCTTCAACACAGATGCTTTAATCAGTCCCTGCTTCAGCACAGGTGGCTCAATCAGGGTCTCTGTCTTCAAACAAGCCTCTGTTTGAGCCACTTGTGCTGAAGCTGGAAAATCCTGAAATTCAGACATGTTTCGTGGCTTAAGGACTTGAGTTGAGCAGCCATGTGTTCAAATTCTATTATACTTTTTATTTACATTTGCATCTAGAGTACTCTTTAGAAGCGGTTTGTCTCACTTCAGAGTGGCTAGGATAGGCCGCAAAAGCCATTGAGATTTACAGGGAAAAAAAGAGGCATAACAAACTAAGGCTGCCATCTCTTTATATCACAAGGTTACTCAGCAAACTTAACAGAAAAAACACAGAGAATACACAGAACTATGCAAAGAGCCTCCCACAAACAGGGCTGGTTGATGATAAACCAATGAATACCATATTTCAAACCAAAGAAAAATTAACATGTACAGTATTTAAAGTACGTGAATGTGACCGCAATCACCGTTATGAATAGGTATATAGGATCAAACGACAGGTGCTCAAGGGGTATAGATATAATGTTTATCAGAGTTGATCAAAAAAGATTTGATCAGAAGAGTTCCCCTTATATACAGCACTCTATTGTCATTCGTATGGTAAAGGTAGACAACAATTGGTCTTGCAGTATATTACTGCAGATCTGTCAGGTTGGCCAGAATCACTGCGGATATCAGAAAATAATAAAATTTTATTAATTCTACATAGATAATTAAAAACACATATACATGATTAAAAATCCCTTTTTGTGGCTGATATGTAAATAGGATGAGGATTATTTGGATCTATTGCCATATATCATCATATCATGACTCTCAGAGTAATAACAGCAGGTCTGTAATTGATTTGTACAGCACCGACATTGTTTATTGCACTAAATCACGACGGCACGCCGAGATCTACCCCAGCTGCCGCCAGTAACAACCGCGCGCCGCCGCGTTTCCCCCACGCACCCCCCCTCCACTTCGCGCGCAATTTACCTCCCTTCCCGACACCGTACCCGGCTCCTGCTCTGCCTCTCTGCTTCCCCGCACCCCCGCTTACCTTCATTTGATCTCCAGGGGTGTCGGGGAAGCCTGGGGAAGACGGGGAAGACGGGGAAGACGGGCGCGCATGTTACTGTGACGTCACAGTGCGCCGCCACGCGCCGCGGCTACCCGCTTCCCAGCCGCATGGAGCCGGCGGCTTTTGCTTCAATAAGCAATGTCGCTACTGTATGTGGCTAGCTAGCAAACAAATTGGTCTTGCAGTATATTACTGCAGATCTGTCAGGTTGGCCAGAATCACTGCGGATATCAGAAAATAATAAAATTTTATTAATTCTACATAGATAATTAAAAACACATATACATGATTAAAAATCCCTTTTTGTGGCTGATATGTAAATAGGATGAGGATTATTTGGATCTATTGCCATATATCATCATATCATGACTCTCAGAGTAATAACAGCAGGTCTGTAATTGATTTGTATGTGGCTAGCTAGCAAACAAATTGGTCTTGCAGTATATTACTGCAGATCTGTCAGGTTGGCCAGAATCACTGCGGATATCAGAAAATAATAAAATTTTATTAATTCTACATAGATAATTAAAAACACATATACATGATTAAAAATCCCTTTTTGTGGTTGATATGTAAATAGGATGAGGATTATTTGGATCTATTGCCATATATCATCATATCATGACTCTCAGAGTAATAACAGCAGGTCTGTAATTGATTTGTATGTGGCTAGCTAGCAAACAAATTGGTCTTGCAGTATATTACTGCAGATCTGTCAGGTTGGCCAGAATCACTGCGGATATCAGAAAATAATAAAATGTTATTAATTCTACATAGATAATTAAAAACACATATACATGATTAAAAATCCCTTTTTGTGGCTGATATGTAAATAGGATGAGGATTATTTGGATCTATTGCCATATATCATCATATCATGACTCTCAGAGTAATAACAGCAGGTCTGTAATTGATTTGTATGTGGCTAGCTAGCAAACAAATTGGTCTTGCAGTATATTACTGCAGATCTGTCAGGTTGGCCAGAATCACTGCGGATATCAGAAAATAATAAAATTTTATTAATTCTACATAGATAATTAAAAACACATATACATTATTAAAAATCCCTTTTTGTGGCTGATATGTAAATAGGATGAGGATTATTTGAATCTATTGCCATATATCATCATATCATGACTCTCAGAGTAATAACAGCAGGTCTGTAATTGATTTGCATGTGGCTAGCTAGCAAACAAATTGGTCTTGCAGTATATTACTGCAGATCTGTCAGGTTGGCCAGAATCACTGCGGATATCAGAAAATAATAACATTTTATTAATTCTACATAGATAATTAAAAACACATATACATTATTAAAAATCCCTTTTTGTGGCTGATATGTAAATAGGATGAGGATTATTTGGATCTCTTGCCATATATCATCATATCATGACTCTCAGAGTAATAACAGCAGGTCTGTAATTGATTTGTATGTGGCTAGCTAGCAAACAAATGTTGGCAAAAATCACAGTTTGAGATCATATCATAACTCACAGAGTAATAACAGCAGGTCTGTAAATGTTTTGTATGTTATTAACTCGCAGATAGATACTTGCAAAATTCACCATTCAAACCACAATCACTGTCTAACATATATACTGGTATTGCTGCTCTGAATAGATAATTTACAGGGCAACTCTTCTGATCAAATCTTTTTTGATCAACTGATAAACATTTACAGTATTTACAATCTTTATCAGAACTCTTATAGAGACAATAAAAAGTGGATATATATACACACACACACACACACACACACACACACACACACACACATTACAGTATGTGGGTGTGTATGTGTGTATATTATCTCTAGGGGTAGTTGCTCTGGGCTATTTCATACACAAGAGCCCCACAAACAGGGGTGGTTGAGCCTTTCAGGTACAGACACATCTCAAATAAACACTGATACCTTATGAATATTTCTCTATTAAACAGAAAGTAATCAGCAGCTTTGTGCTTTTTCAGTAACAGACCCTCTTTAATCACAGAAGATTCCCAGAGATAAAAAAATAAAGCAACTTACTGTATTTGAGACACACACCACTCGGTTAAACACTTTGAATTAAAGCCCAGGCCCATCTGACATCACATGATCAGTGACCAATTAGAGAATTTGTAGCAGACAAAAAAACTACAGTGCCCATGAAGCTTTGCTGCAAACTCATCCTGGAGTTCAAGAGTTTACAATGATTGATGTCTTACAACTGGGAGTGAGACAAATTGTAACAAAAACTAAATGTATCTATTCTGCTTATTGTAATGTCAGTGTGTGTGTCTGAGGTCCAGGGATATGTCATTTAATTGTGTGTGTGTGTGTGTGTGTGTGTATGTGTGTGTGTCATCTTAAATCAATCTATTCTTAACAAATAAAAATATTTTACATGTACTAATTCTCTAATTTCTTTTAATTCACTATGAATTGACTGAATTATTTTAGTATTTTTCTCTCCGCTCTTAATTATTGCTTAATTATATATTTTTTCATGTTTGTGGTTCTGAATCCACACATTAGGAAGTATAGACAGTTGCTTTCTTTCTTTCTTGCTCTCTTGCTCTCTTGCACTCTTGCACTCTTGCACTCTTGCACTCTTGCACTCTTGTGGAGAGGGAGTGGCTCAGTGAGTAAAAGACACTGAGTGGCACTGAGAGTTTGAAGCCTGGGGCCTGGTTCAATTCCTGGTGTCAGATCCTTGTGACCTTGGGCAAGTCACTTTATCTCCCTGTGCCTCAGGCACCAAAAACATAGATTGTAAGCTCCATGGGGCAGGGACCTATATTATATTATTATAAATTATATTATTATATTATTGAGCATTTCCCATTTTAAATGCAAAATTACTAACTAATATGTTTTTCTCCTTGTGCTATGAAATGCCTTATTTGAATCCAAAACTCATTGTATGAGGATAGACGCCATTGATTTTTCTTTCATTATTGCACATATGAATGTACAGCTGCAGCAGCAGCGGCCTTTATTCGAACACTTCACGCTGTGTATACTTCAGAATACCCATGTAGTGGCACGTGATCTCTTCCAACCTTCCCGCCTTATCACCCACTATCACTGCTTACTGAATAGCAGTAGGCATTAAGTGCTTGATAAGTGGCTTATGAACGCTTACTGCATAGGCGTGTGTGTGTGTCTGTGTCTATCTGAGGTACTGAGATACAGTAGGTCATTTAATTGTGTGTGTGTGCATGTACAAACTAAAAAAAAGTAACAGTGTTATTATAGCAATTACCAGTGTTACAAATATAGAAGTGCAAATAGCTAAAATGTAAGGAATCTACCGTTTTTTTTAAAAAAGGGGGGGACTATTCCATTGTGCATTTCACTTAATGTGACTTATTACCTTGCAATTAGATTTCTAGATATCTCTTGTATTTTCTAGGGTTACTCTTTGGGAGTATGTGTGAGAGCAAGAGACGGGTTGAGTGAAAGAAATAGAGTGGGAGTCAGGGTGAAAAAATGGAGAGAAGGGAAAGTGAGAGAGAAGGGAATGTGAGATAGAAGGGAAAATGAGAGAGAAGGGAGAGGGAGAGAGAAGGGAGAGGGAGAGAGAGCAGAGGTAAAGAGTGGTGTTTAAAGCGGGGGCAGTTTTAGTCGGGGAAGTAAGGCAAGGGTCATATCGAGAGAGATAAAGGGGGAGTGAGTGATAAAGGGAGAGAGAAAGGGGGAGAGAATGAGCTCTTAAAACAGGACTGCTTTAATGTTTTTAAAGCCTAAGAAATCAGATCAACATACACTGAAAATGAAGGATTTTTTAAAACCGATCGAATTGGCAGAACCAGACTGAAACAGCTTCGTACAAAGCCTTTTTAGATACAGATTGGACATGCGAGAAGGGCTTGCAGCATAGCAAACCATGCCAATTCGCATCTACTGTAGAGTGCTCTTTCGAAGTGATTTGTCTCACTTCAGAGTTTCTAGACTAGGCCGCAAAATCCTTTACGGTGTACAGGAAAAAAGAGACATAAAATACCAAGTCTATTTCAAAACAATGAATGCAACTTAAAGACTCAACATATCTGGCTGATGAATGCAAGGGTTAAACCTGGGAATACTATATTTTCAGTGTGACATGACCCTATTAAGATGCATTTCTCAAGGTTTACAAGTTACTGTATGGTTATTTTGCTGTTTAAAGTTTTTCTACCTTTTTTTGTTTAATTTCTTGAAATTACCTATGTACTGGTAGGAAGATAAATGTTTGAACAGGGGTTCTCAACTCCAGTACTCAAGCCTGTCCAACAGGTCAGGTTTTCAGGATATCCCACCTTAAGCACATGTGGTTCCATCAGGGGCTCAGTTTTCAACCAAGCCTCTGATTGAGCCAAGATATATGACACATATTACTAATGCAGGAATAAGTCATCAGAAATAGGCCCCTTGTTCAAAACAATATAACCATTTTCTCCTGGGATGTTGGAAGCATTAATATGCCTGATGACGCCATATGCTGGGCACAATGACCGAGATAGCAGCTGAGAGAAAGAGCAGAGAATGTAATAGTGTTTAAAAATGTTTCCCAATAGCTCAGATATAGCGATCAGTGAAAGAACAGTGTCCCATCAGCCGTGGCTGGACTGGATGTCTTGCTCACAAGTGCTATGTAATGTGGAAAAATGTTGCACACCAAAAATCAAAATAAATCTGAGATACTAATACCAGTGGGAGTCCGAGTGAAAAAATGGAGAGAAGGGAGAGTGAGAGAGAAGGGAGCGAGAAGGGAGTGGGAGAGGGAGAAGAGGTAGAGAGAGGTGATTAAAGATTGATTAGTTTGAGTCAGGGGAAGTGAGGCAAGGGTCATATAGAAGGAGATAAAGGGGGAGTGAGTGATAAAGGGAGAGAGAAAAGTTGAGAGATAAAGGGGGAGAGAATGAGCACTAAAAACAGGACTGCTATAACGTCTTGAAAGCCTAAGAAATCAGATCAACATACATAGACCTGAAAATGGAGGATTTTTTAAACCGATCGAATTGGCAGAACCAGACTGAAACAGCTTCTTATCAGCCGTCTACCACTGAGATGTATATTCTTTCAGTGGTAGAGAATGTATCATACCCTCCATTAGCAGTGTCTGATTACAATGGCTGCAGTGAAAGAAGTTAGGGTTAGGGTATCCTGAAAACCTGGCCTGTTTGCGGCTCTCGAGGACTGGAACTGTGCAGGCCTGGCTTACAGCATAGCAAAGTAGGCCAATTCACATAAAGAGAGCTATTTAGAAGTGGTTTGCCTCACTTCAGAGTTACTAGAATAGGCCACAAAATCCTTTGCGGTGTACAGGAAAAAAGAGGCATAACATACCAAGGCTGCCATCTTTTAATATTACAAGGTTACTAGATGCTCTGCAGAATTTTATAAATGCAGTAATTAATTGAAGCCAACTAAAGTGTCACTAATTTTAAATATCTTGGCATTTGGTTTCACTCCCATTTAAAATTTGAGTTGCATATTGATAATCTGACATCCAAAATCATTGCCAAACTGGGTGTACTTTATAGGAACAAATCCTCCCTAGGCCAAGGTGCATGATGGGTTAACTTTTGTATCTTACAGACATGCTTAAATGTAGTTAGTACTGCATTGCTGTGAACAGGACACATAGTGGAAAGTTACCTTAATTAAGAGAAACTCTCCAGAGTTGTATGGGAGTCTCCTGGGCCCTCCCCTAGGTCATGCTTATAGTGCCAGCAACGCGACTGGCGAAGTGACGGGTGACGTCACCTGCGAAAGTTATAATTTAACTTTCGGGGATGTCGCTGGCGACATGGGCATTGATTGGTTCAGAGGCTGTCACATGTGGCGACAGCCTCTGAAAAATCTGATTTCCCCAGCTCCAAATTTTGAGTCGCCAGCGTTACTCCCGTCGCATCGCACTTACTATAAGCGCTGCCTAACTGGGATGTATACTGAATGCCTGGATGTGTTCTCTGACACATTTGTACAGCAGAGAAATGTGCCAGACTCTCAACTGTGGCAAAGCTGATAGTATACTCAGGACTGCGTGCAGTAAAAATTGATCACATAATAGCAACTATTGGGAGTCCCCTGGTTGTTGATGACATCATGAGCGCTATCCTGAGTGTCATAGAATGCTGAAATATATCCAAAGCTATGTATCCAATAAATTGAGCAGAAAGAGATAGGGGAAACTGTCCAAGCATTGCTGGAGTCAGAGGTAATATGGACCGCAGCCAGTTTGTTCAACTATCTGGGCTGTGGAAATACCAGATGGGTAGTGTAGGGTGGCTGTGCACTGTAGAACCCTAAACACAGTAGTGCCACTGTTGGTCGCTGTCATCGCTGACGTAGTTACTTTGGTGGAACATATGCTGTGAAGTATGTATATACAATTATACCAAGGTACAAAAATAGGAGAATGAGAAAAGGAACATAGAGTAGTACGTCTTTGGCTAAGAGAAGAAGAAACCACTTGATTGTCTCTCTCTCTCTCTCTCTCTTTTTATATATATATAAAAATATAAAAAAGTGTAAAATGGGGGGGTTTGCGAGGTGTGAAATAGGCCTTGCAACACTACCATTTGAGTAAAAGTTGTGCCCTAAAAAAAATGTCATGGTAGGTGTGCTATGGGGTAGGGAGGGGGGCCTGATCCTTGCATTTGTCCTGGGCCCCAAGATTTCTGCTGGCGGCCCTACTGACAAGGGATTCCTCAAATTGGGCCCAGCAGAAGCTACTTCCCAAGCAAGCAATTGCCTTTTTATATTATTTGTTCTGCTTTTTACTATTATCAGTATATATATGTAACATCGCCAAAAGAAGGGTCGTGCGGTCACTGCTGTATTTCATCTCCTGTCTGCACCGCTGATAAGAGGCATAGAGGAATTTGTGAGGGCGGACCCTCGCTCTCGCAGAGGGGAGGGGTTTGATGTCTGTCTGTCTGTGTGTGTGTGTGTGTGAGAGGGAGAGAGAGAGTGTGTGTGTAAGAGGGAGAGTGTGTGTGTGTGTGTGTGTGTGTGTGTGTGTGTGTGTGTGTGTGTGTGTGTGTGTGTGTGTGTGTGTGTGTGTGTGTGTGTGTGTGTGTGTGTGTCACCCACCCTGTTTCCCTCTGTCTCACTTTCTGTCGCCCTCTGTCTCACTTTCTGTCACCCTCTGTCTCACTTTCTGTCACCCTCTGTTTCCCCCTGTCACCCTCTGTCTCACCCTGTCACCCTCTGTCTCACCCTGTCACCCTGTGTCACACCATGTCACCCATTTTCTCCCTGTCAACCTCTGTATCTCTCGGTATCACCCTGTCATTCTCTGTCTCACCCTGTCACCCTCTGCCTCACCCTGTCACCCTCTGCCTCACCCTATCTCACACACTCTCTGTGTCTCACACACTCTCTGTGTCTCACACACTCTCTGTGTCTCACACACTCTCTGTGTCACACACACACGCACACTCTCTCTGTGTCACACACACACTCTTAACAAGGACTAATTGTAGTATAATGTAATACAATAAATAAACATGTCAAAAACGAATGTTGTTCTTACTAGGAATTTATTCAATTTTTTTTAAAGCGGGCCTGGGGCGGGGCTAGGTGATGAGTAGATTTTTTTGTTCAGCGAGTAGATTTTTGGGTGATTTGTCAACCACAATATATATATATATATATGTAAGAGGGCCACTCCCGGCTTCCCTGATGTTCCTTTGCCTCTTGCCTTACCCCTGTGGCAGTGGGGGAAGGGGATGGCGACTTTTCCCAGTTGGCGCTGCTATCTGTGCCGGCGCCGTCGGGGGCCCTGATGCTCGAGCATGCGCAGATAGCCACAGCGGCCATGTTGTGTTTGGTGCGAGGTTCGCGCAATACGCAGAGGTTGGCAAGGGTAGTGGTGGCCATTACAAGTGTACAGGAGATCTGGTAGGTTGCGCAGGTGCAGTTATGTGTAGCGGTGGCCACTACAGCTTTGCACAGGTGCAGTAGAGACCGCGCACACAGTCCCCATAGGAAAGAGGTTCTGAGTGGACTACATCCCCCAGCAGCCTCTGGTGAATGCCCTATGTTCCCTGTCACCTGCAACCAACCAGCCACTGAGACTTGCAGATTCTCTGCAGCAGGGAATTTGATACATTGTTTTGTGCAGTCAGGAAGCAGACTGGGAAGCACGTGAGTGAGTGAGACTTAGGGGACAAAGAGGGAAAGAAGGTGGGCAGAGAGCTGCGAGATTCTGCCCTAGGCCAGAAATCCCCAGGCTAGAGTTGAGGCCCTGACTTCCCACTAGTGAGGGTGGGTGGTCACAGGGACAGGCCCTAGTACAGGAACCTGTCACTTTAGAGAGAGAGAGAAGTGAAGGAAGCAGAGACTGTCGCAGCACCATTACAGAGGTTTAGGATCAGACCTCTTCAAGCACAGCAGCAACCAACCGGGTGGGATCGCCCTGGAAGGTAACCCTGACGTATCTTCACCGTCGGATCCTTTGCGAAGTCTGTTTGCAGGTCCTAGCGCTGGAGCGCTCGGCAGGTAACATCCATAAGTGCACCAACTATAAATCAGTACATAGTGGCTGTGCAGTCACACACACACATACCTTATTTTGGGGGTGGGGTTGTGGTGTGGGGAGTTGGACATGGTGTGGGTACACGGTGAGGGGTTGCATCCTGCGAGACACGTGAGTTACTGTGTCTCCTAGAAGAGAGACACTTAATGTATGACATGCATAGTTATGTTACTGTTAGAAAAGTCACTGTTCTTTTATATGCTGTGTGCGTGATATTATATTATTGTCCTGTGAGGAACAACTCCCGCTCTGCTTGGAGCCATCACAGGTGGAGGCGCTGCACCATATAGTATTGTTCAGGAGGATACACCCCAGGCTCTCATTGGCGGAGGCTCAGGCCTCCTGTGAGCCTCACAGGTAAAGCACCACACTGGTAATACATATAGCTCCCCTCACATGCACCCTATCTGCGATTGGGTGGGGGAATATGGGTTACATATATATATTATATATATATAGTACCGACACACTTTATTCGAGTGTGGCCGGTACCGCAAGCCGGGAGATTTCCCGGCTTGCTAGTGGCCGCCCCTCGGCGTGCCGCGCGTCATAGACGCGCGGTCACGCGTCTTCGGGAGCGTGCGCCCCCTGCACGCGCGTCCAGGGGCTCCCCGAGGGAGCCCTGGTGTCCCGCGATCGCGGGACAGCGGCAGGGGGTTCCGGGGGACCCGGCGGACCCGGCAGCGGTAGGGAGAGCGCCCCGATCGGAGGGCGCTCTTCCGCTGCTTCGGCGCGCGCCCGTCACTCTCGGGCGCGCGCCAGGCTACTGCTGCGGCCAAGAACGGGCAAATGCTCGAATAAACTTGGCCGCAGCAGTATATATATATATATATATATATATATATATATACTTATTATTAGGCTATAACTGCAGCACTGATTATTGTGCTACCTAGTTCTTGTTGGTTCTTAATAGATTGCTATGAGGGATATTGTTATATGCACTTATGATATAATACACCTCATTTAGCAATCAGGACGCCACACTCCATATATTTTAGCACCCTCCCCATCAGTTACATATGTTGCTGGTACCATGGTTTTTTACCTCACTACTTCTTATTGGGACTCACACTGGTACTGTCATTTAGCGCATGAATATTTATTTTGTTCTAACAAAATTAACACAGTATAGGAAAATATGCATTTGTCAGAGGGAAAGGCCAATAATCTGGAGTCAGGTCACCCTAATGTATATTAAAAATAAACACAGGCCTGTCTGATACTCCCTGATATTATAAAGTAAAGAGGCCACTCTATAATAAATATTTACACAGGCCTTTTTAAGTCTGTCCCTAATAATCTGTAATCAGGAGGTCATTATAAGTGTTAAACAGTAGTGGTACTGTGATATTAAAGTGACAATCCCATACAAGTTTAATTCAGCCCAAATCCACACAATAATGTTAATAAATGCATTATAAATATCACATGACCATATGTATACTGACTTAGTTCATGGCTGTGTTATTACATCATTACATGTGTAATTAAATCCGTGACATTCTCAGGCTCCCCCCTTCTGTGACAATCATACAGCCGGGCCGTTACATTGCAACACACTAATCCCGCCCCTAGTGACATCACCTGATCAGTAACCAGTCAGAGAAGCTAGCAGGCAAAGAACTACATTTCCCACAATGCACCTCGTGGAGTGTGGCTAGCAGCTACACCTTCTCTCACTAGTTTGTCTCCTGCGAGTTTCCGTACACAGCGTCTTGTTAGAGTGGGGCGTGGACATGTGTAAACTTCAATGGTGGGAAAATGAGACAGTTTTAGCTGCTAGCTGAGCAGTGGTACAGCGCTCTGTAGAAGGCGCTCTCAGTCGGGTGAGTGATTTTTCAATGTGTGTGTTTATTTCATTTCTCATTTTACTTTCACTTTAAGTACTGCATGCTTATTTTTTTCTTTGGGCATTTAGAGATTTAAGTGCTCCGTGAGCCGAGTCCTCCATTGAAGGAGGAGCTATGAGGCCAACCTATCACAGCTACTGTACCATCTTCAGTTGCTTTCAGTATACTGATTAATCCACGGCACAGAATATGCAACTTCAAATACATCTATCAACTGTCTATATGTTAAGCCCCCGGACAAGCATTTGCTTGTTAGTTATACACTAGTTTCATACAAGCACTTCACACAGGGGGCTTCAACTTAGGTAGTACTTGACCGGCCGGTCTGAGTGTTCTCATTTCCATATATTTCTTGCCTCTACACTTTATTTACATACTTTGTACTTATTACTGCAGTGTAGCATTTTCCCCCACACCTTAAGGTTCAGTTTATAACAGCTTTGTAGGTCACCACTGCTCCTCATTTTAACCATTTATGTGTATGTGATTAATAAACCTTTATTGATACAATTTGTGTATGTTAGAGTGCTATTCAGGGGATTCTTTTTTTCTGTGTTAGTTTTCATATGTGTGTGTGTGTGTGTGTGTGTGTGTGTGTGTGTGTGTATATATATATGTA
The DNA here is from genome assembly GCF_040206685.1 of Ascaphus truei. NCBI lineage: Eukaryota > Metazoa > Chordata > Amphibia > Anura > Ascaphidae > Ascaphus > Ascaphus truei. Next base: position 36,819 of record NW_027454946.1, on the reverse strand, counting down.
TATATTTATGTATATATATTTGTGTGTGTGTGACCTTGGGCAAGTCACTTCATATCCTCTGTGCCTCAGGCACCAATGTCATAGATTATAGCTCTATGGGGCAGGGACTTGTGTCTGCAAAATGTCTCTGTATAGCGCTACGTAAAACTAGCAGCGCTTTAAAAGAACATGCTGTTATTATTATTATATATAAATGTGTATGTATTTATTTATATAGCACTATTAATGTATATAGCGTTTCACAGTAGTAATACATGTGAAAATCCTATAAATAACAAATACAAATATCAGGTCATGGGAATAAGTGATTTGGACATAAAAGTAACATTTCGGAAGTGTGGACAACTAATACATCTTGTAGATTGCCTTTACAGTGTGATGTCATTGATTCAGTAGATTGTGTGCAGACCAGGACTGCAGTACAGTGTCACTCACATGGATGACTTGCGTGGTAGAAGCTCAAGAACAAGGATGTCAAACTCCAGTCCTCGAGGGCAGCAAACAGGCCAGGTTTTCAGGATATCCCTACTGAAAACCTGGCCTGTTTGGGACCCTCGAGGACTGGAGTTTGACATGCATGCTCTAGACGGAGCACAGCTGTGGGTGGGAGGTGGATTTGCTTTGCATCAAATGGTTTGGAGCAAGGTTTATTGTATGTATTATCATAATAACAATGCAATGCTTAACTTTTATTTCAGGAGGGATGACTGCAGAACAGAAGTGAATATTGAAGCCATGTGTTCCTTTTCTTGCAAAAGAGAAAATTTGAAGGACAGTTGAAGAGAAGGAAAATTACTACACAGAGACAGATAAGCAATGTGTATATTTCTCATTTACCATTTAGTATTTGTCGTTTTATTGACTCCACACAATCCGGCTGCTACGGGTTTCACATTGAATATTTTCATCTCTACTCTACCCCTTCCTGTGATCTGAACCATGCAAGTTTTCGTTGATTCAATACATCATGAGTAGAGGGTGGCTACAGTATGAAGTAAAGACCCAAGGACCACATCTACTACCATTCATAACAAGAACATGTGCAGTAGCGCACAGCTGCAGTTCTATGTGATTGTTATGAAAGGTTGAGGTGGTTCAATTCTATGAATCTGGAGTGGGATGGATCCTGTTTGCATCATATGGTTTCATCTAGGCCAGTAGATTATATAACTCTCAGTACAGGTTACACATGGCATCAGTATTAGTGATTTAAAGAGGAGGAAAGCTTCAATGTGGAGAACAAAGCCAAGTAATGTTGAAGTTACTCCTTTTACCATTTACTTGGTCAGTCTGTACTGTCTACTCTCCACACAGCTGCTAAGGATCTTCCATTTTAAATACTTTCACCTCCTATTCTGCACTGCTTTGCTGCCCATTATTCAGAGATGCGTTCCAGTCATGTTTAGCACTCTGAATCTCTCTGCAGTCATTGGTTCAGCACATCATGGGTAGAGCATGGCTACAGATACAGCAAGCTATTATTATTTTACCGGCTGATCACCCATAATATTGCATTAAAACATAGAATATCACTTAATTTTCAAAAGATTCAGTGATGCTGATAATGCAGAATCTCACAACATTTCCCATCATAATGCCATAATGCACAAGTGGGAGAAATAATCCTTGCTATATCTGTACATTGTGTGACATATTACCTCAATGACCAATGAGAGCAAGTACATCTTCTGTATAGAGCGGCTGTGTTATGATGCAGTTATTGATCATCATTGACATAATCACAAGAATCTTATGCAAAGGGAAATTGTCCGCAGCGAAGTGAGATTTCAGCCCCCAAACGTCTGTAATATTAATGCAATGTCTTACTTTTGTTGCAGTGAACACTGAAGAGACGGATCTACTACAACACTGTACAGGATGAGCATACGCTACAAGCAGCAAAATGATCTTGCAGTTGACAGTATGTTGTTCTGGTAATGTGCACAATTATTATTTATGGGCTACACACCACAGTGCTGGACATATTCTGTTAACTTCAACTCTACTCCTAACATGGAGATGTCTTCCTGGTGTTACTGATTCAGTACATCATATGCACAGTGTGGTTATGATATGATGGATTGATTTAATGAACCCACCAACCAATGATGACATCTGCATCATCTTCTGTAAAGTGCAGCTACAGCATGATATTATCAGCATTTGGTGCGGTATAATCAGAGGTATCTATGTGCTTTTGTGCCTGTTTTAAGTCCTCCAGCTTAACGCCCCTACACCTCCCACTACACAGGCATACTTACTTATGCATACACTGACATCTGGCATACCTACACACACCCCAGGGCCACTTCCTTCCCCTGATGTCAGGGAGAGGATGGGCATGCAGAGTGCAGTAAGTCTCCACGTTACTCTGGCCAACAGTCTTGGCCTACCTCCAGCATCTGTCACCCACAACATCTGTTCCCTCCTTGTAAAGTGCTGAACTATCTCACCTGGGTCAGTGCTATAGCTGATCACAGTGCCCGATCAGGATGTCACTGTGACAGGCAGCAGTGCAGATTGACCGGTCAATCAATGCAGTGCCGCAACATATGCACTAAATGAGATTTCCGTGCCCCCAGTCAGGTTACTCCCTGGGCAGTGACCCTGCTCACACCCTCCCCTAGTTCCACCTCTGATCACAATTATCTCTCTTGGAGAGTGTAGCAAATTGGAGTTGGGGGAATCTCACCTCTGCCATGCATGGTCACAATCTGGGCACAGGACCCAAATAGTGGGCAATGTGGCACTTCTTACAGTAGAGAATAAGTAACTTTATTCTTTACTTGTGTATTAAGGACCTTATTTGCATTAAATTCAGTCCACATGGGACCAAGACTTTCTGGCTTACTGAACAAAGTGGAATTGTTTCGTAGAGGGTGAAGAATTGTATTTTATCTGAAATTACCCCCTCTGCACAAAATACAAACAATTATACCCATACAAGTACCTTGTGGAAGTTGTTGCCCTCTATCTTCCTGTGGTCTCTCCCTGTTTCTCACCGTGCCTCCTCCCATTTCCTTGCACCTGTGCGTCTCCGCATATATCCCTATACTCAGAGCCGGCTCCGGTCAGTGACATGGGATGCCCAAATATGAGCATACCCATATATGGGCATCCATGCCACTGACCGGAGCCCGCTCTGTTGCGGATATGGAGAGAGACTGGGAGATTTACATCCCCTTATAATTCATATGGTGCATAGTACCGGCACGTATTGTTTTACCGGTACTGTGTACCTTCCTACTTTCACACTGGTACAGTATATGCTGCAGTGGGACTGAGAGGGATATATTGGTAACACATAGTCATTGTTGGGGGAATTCAATCCATTTTGAAAATAGTAATGAAATGTTTTTTACTTTTCTTTTTTTTCAGTAATGAAGAATGAAACATTTCTGTTAAAATTGAATTGGAGGTGAACTGGATTCATCATCAACTCTGCACCAGTGTGAATTGATGTTCTTTAATGTTCTGATAAGGTACATGCAACATCTCTTCCTCAACCCCTGCACCACTCTCTGCCTCTTGCCTCTCTCTCTCCACCTCCCTGCTAAGCGTATTAACCCATCTAAGGTAATCCACATTCCATGTCTCACTTTACTCTTCACTTCTCACGTGCCCTCTGGAATGACTGCTCTCTGACTAACAAGGTCTATTTGTACATGACCTCTTCTGCTCTCATCATCCACCACCTCTCATTCCCCTCACCCCTGTCCTACTCGATACCTCAGCTTAATTGAACTCTCTCCTCTGACATCTACCCTTATCTCTAACCTCTCCTCACTTTCTGCTTAAACTAACTATCTTGTTAACTTTTACAATGCTATCATCTCCTCCTCCTCCCTCCTCCTCCTCCCTCCTCCTCCTCCCTCCTCCATCATATATATGCCCCTTCTAGGCTCTGACACACTCATCCCTCTAAGGCCATGATTATCATGGGCACATGCTTGGTCATCCACAGTGTGTGCGAGCGATGCAGAGCCGCCTCGGACCTCAGTGCAGGGATTGCTGCATACCCCCAGCATCTGTCACCCACAAACAATACACACACTAATACTCCCCACAATACACACTATAATACCTCCTCAATACTAATCTCCCCAATAATATTATAGCTCCAAACACAATATACACAACACCCTTACACAAGATACACAATCTAGTACTCTCCTCTGCACCTCTACACACAATATAATACTCCCACACACACAATATACACACTACCCTCCTACCCCCATAAAATACAACCAATAATACACACACACTTTGTGGATGTTGGGACCAGCTCCCGGCATGCACCAGTGAAAGAGAGAGGCCCGCAGAAGCTCGGAAGAACTCCCTCCATCCGTGCCTTCCTCCGTTTCACATCTTCTCCCTGTCTCTCTCCCTCCCTTTCCTTGCATCTCCCTGCGTCTTTACGTATACCCAGTCAGTGACGGCTCTGGTCACGTGATGCCTTAATATGGGCTTATCCATATATGTTCATCCACGTCACTAATGTGATGCCTGCACTGTTGCGGAGCTGGTACTTACGACGGGCACTTATTGTTTTATCAGTACTGCGTACCTGACTCTACCGGCCTACTTTCAACACTAGTACAATATGTGCTTCACTACGAGTGAGTGGGGAATATTGGCATCACACAGTCACTGTTGAATATGCCATTCAATCCATTTTGAAAATAGTAATGCAATGTGGTTTGGTTTTGTTTGCTTTTTGCAGTAATGAAGAATGGAAAAGTTATATTAAAATTAAATTGGAGGGGGACTAGATTCAGCATTTCATCATGAACTCTGCACTTGTGAGAATTTAACTTCTTGAATACCCTGACAGGTACACGCAACATTAAGACTATAATCTGCTGTGCAAGCTTTCGTGCTATACCTCCCCCTCAGGTTTTGATTTATACATTTGCTCCCTCAATTCATGTCCTCTAATATTTGAAAGCTCTCTCCTAGCATTTTCTCTTTACCACAGAACGTCATCCCAATGTAACCTCTCTCTTGTTCTTTCTGCTTGCTGTTTCCTCACTCCTCTGTTAAACTTTTCTAATTTCTCTAACTTCCACACTCCTGCTTTTATCCACATGTTCTCCTCTTTCCTTCCCCTACCTTTGCATGTGTCTACACACTGCACCATTTGTACAGACCTCTATTGCAGCTATTTCTGCACTGCTCAATGAAAAGCACTCTTTAATATCCTATTCTCTGTGCCCCCTCTCTCTGCGCCCCCTCTTTTGGCGCCTCCTCTCTCTGCGCCCCCTCTCTCTGCGCCTATCTGTCTCATTCTCTCTACGTCCCTCTCTCTCTACATAGAGCTATCTCTGTCTCTCTCTACACCTATCTCTGTGTCTCCTTCTATGTTTGCTGATGTGTGGGATATCTCTTATAATCTTGAACCTGCTCATATACACATCGGGCCTCCCTGCTAAGAGTGTTAACCTATCTAATGTAATCCACATTCCTTTCCTTACTTTTCTCTTCCCTTCTCCTATGCCATCTGGAATGTCCGTTCTCTGACTAACAAGGCTCTAGTTGTACATGACCTCTTCTGCTCTCATCATTCACAATCAGTCATTCCCCTCACCCCATCTTACCTGTCCCACTGATTTGCCTCTGCTTAATTAAACTCTCCTCTGACATCTACTCTAACCTCTCTGCTCTCTCTCTCTTTCCGCTTAAACTAACAATCTTATTAACTCTTACAATGCTATCCTCCTATCTATATGCCCCCTCTAGGCTCTGACACACTTGTCCCTCTAGCCCACACCCTTGGCTAAATTCCCAAACATGTTCATCACACTTCCACTCGCTGTTCTTAATGCCTATGAAGGAAATCACACAATTGATATTTGATTTTTCTACAGTAAAAATGTCTCCAGTCCTGTATAAAGCTGCTCTCTGGGGCCAAACCACACTACTTTTTTTTCACATTCATCAACACTCAAATTTAATTTACGCTGTCTTTTTTTCCCTGTATTTGACTCCCTCCACTAACCTTCTCCTCACACTTGCCATCCTTCCTTCACTTCTCCTCAAGCATTTGACTACTTCAGAGGCAAGGTGGATGCCACCCACAAGGAGATTCCTTCTGTCCCTTCCCCCTTCTCTCCTTCTACCTAATTCTCCTTCTGCATTTGACTCCTTTTCTTCTCTTACAGAGCTGGAAGCTAATCATCTTCTCTTCTCCCTCTACCACATGCCCTCTAGATCGTATCCCCTCACACCTTACTGCATCGATTAGTCCCCACTCTCACCCACATCTTCAATTCCTCCCTATTCTCTGGCTCTTTACCCTCTTACTTTAAGCCTGTAGTGGTCACCCTTTTCTCAGAAACAACCTACACCCTATGTGCCTTACTAACTACCGCCCTGTATCCCTCCTGCTGTTTGTCTCCTAATTGCTAGAATGTCAACATTCTTAAATCACATTCCCTCCTGGATCCTTTACAACCTGCCTTTCGTACAGCTCGTTCTACAGACTGTGCTTAAAGCAAATTCCCAAGGTCACTTTTCCCTACTAATCCTACTTGATCTATCTGCTGCGTTTGATGCTCTCAATCACTCTCCTCCTTCATATTCTAAACTCTCTCTTGGTATCCGTAACACAGTTCTATCCTGGTTTTCATCATAACTTTCCTGTCACACATTCTCCATCTCTGTTGCTAACATGTCTTCGTCTTCTATTGATCTGTCTGTGGGTATACATCAGGGCTCTGTTCTGAGATCTCTCTTTCTCTCTACATACTATCATTTGGTGACCTCATCAACTCTTTGTGACAATCCTATAAATAACAAATACAAATATCAGGTCATGGGAATAAGTGATTTGGACATAAAAGTAACATTTCGGAAGTGTGGACAACTAATACATCTTGTAGATTGCCTTTACAGTGTGATGTCATTGATTCAGTAGATTGTGTGCAGACCAGGACTGCAGTACAGTGTCACTCACATGGATGACTTGCGTGGTAGAAGCTCAAGAACAAGGATGTCAAACTCCAGTCCTCGAGGGCAGCAAACAGGCCAGGTTTTCAGGATATCCCTACTGAAAACCTGGCCTGTTTGGGACCCTCGAGGACTGGAGTTTGACATGCATGCTCTAGAAGGAGCACAGCTGTGGGTGGGAGGTGGATTTGCTTTGCATCAAATGGTTTGGAGCAAGGTTTATTGTATGTATTATCATAATAACAATGCAATGCTTAACTTTTATTTCAGGAGGGATGACTGCAGAACAGAAGTGAATATTGAAGCCATGTGTTCCTTTTCTTGCAAAAGAGAAAATTTGAAGGACAGTTGAAGAGAAGGAAAATTACTACACAGAGACAGATAAGCAATGTGTATATTTCTCATTTACCATTTAGTATTTGTCGTTTTATTGACTCCACACAATCCGGCTGCTACGGGTTTCACATTGAATATTTTCATCTCTACTCTACCCCTTCCTGTGATCTGAACCATGCAAGTTTTCGTTGATTCAATACATCATGAGTAGAGTGTGGCTACAGTATGAAGTAAAGACCCAAGGACCACATCTACTACCATTCATAACAAGAACATGTGCAGTAGCGCACAGCTGCAGTTCTATGTGATTGTTATGAAAGGTTGAGGTGGTTCAATTCTATGAATCTGGAGTGGGATGGATCCTGTTTGCATCATATGGTTTCATCTAGGCCAGTAGATTATATAACTCTCAGTACAGGTTACACATGGCATCAGTATTAGTGATTTAAAGAGGAGGAAAGCTTCAATGTGGAGAACAAAGCCAAGTAATGTTGAAGTTACTCCTTTTACCATTTACTTGGTCAGTCTGTACTGTCTACTCTCCACACAGCTGCTAAGGATCTTCCATTTTAAATACTTTCACCTCCTATTCTGCACTGCTTTGCTGCCCATTATTCAGAGATGCGTTCCAGTCATGTTTAGCACTCTGAATCTCTCTGCAGTCATTGGTTCAGCACATCATGGGTAGAGCATGGCTACAGATACAGCAAGCTATTATTATTTTACCGGCTGATCACCCATAATATTGCATTAAAACATAGAATATCACTTAATTTCCAAAAGATTCAGTGATGCTGATAATGCAGAATCTCACAACATTTCCCATCATAATGCCATAATGCACAAGTGGGAGAAATAATCCTTGCTATATCTGTACATTGTGTGACGTATTACCTCAATGACCAATGAGAGCAAGTACATCTTCTGTATAGAGCGGCTGTGTTATGATGCAGTTATTGATCATCATTGACATAATCACAAGAATCTTATGCAAAGGGAAATTGTCCGCAGCGAAGTGAGATTTCAGCCCCCAAACGTCTGTAATATTAATGCAATGTCTTACTTTTGTTGCAGTGAACACTGAAGAGACGGATCTACTACAACACTGTACAGGATGAGCATACGCTACAAGCAGCAAAATGATCTTGCAGTTGACAGTATGTTGTTCTGGTAATGTGCACAATTATTATTTATGGGCTACACACCACAGTGCTGGACATATTCTGTTAACTTCAACTCTACTCCTAACATGGAGATGTCTTCCTGGTGTTACTGATTCAGTACATCATATGCACAGTGTGGTTATGATATGATGGATTGATTTAATGAACCCACCAACCAATGATGACATCTGCATCATCTTCTGTAAAGTGCAGCTACAGCATGATATTATCAGCATTTGGTGCGGTATAATCAGAGGTATCTATGTGCTTTTGTGCCTGTTTTAAGTCCTCCAGCTTAACGCCCCTACACCTCCCACTACACAGGCATACTTACTTATGCATACACTGACATCTGGCATACCTACACACACCCCAGGGCCACTTCCTTCCCCTGATGTCAGGGAGAGGATGGGCATGCAGAGTGCAGTAAGTCTCCACGTTACTCTGGCCAACAGTCTTGGCCTACCTCCAGCATCTGTCACCCACAACATCTGTTCCCTCCTTGTAAAGTGCTGAACTATCTCACCTGGGTCAGTGCTATAGCTGATCACAGTGCCCGATCAGGATGTCACTGTGACAGGCAGCAGTGCAGATTGACCGGTCAATCAATGCAGTGCCGCAACATATGCACTAAATGAGATTTCCGTGCCCCCAGTCAGGTTACTCCCTGGGCAGTGACCCTGCTCACACCCTCCCCTAGTTCCACCTCTGATCACAATTATCTCTCTTGGAGAGTGTAGCAAATTGGAGTTGGGGGAATCTCACCTCTGCCATGCATGGTCACAATCTGGGCACAGGACCCAAATAGTGGGCAATGTGGCACTTCTTACAGTAGAGAATAAGTAACTTTATTCTTTACTTGTGTATTAAGGACCTTATTTGCATTAAATTCAGTCCACATGGGACCAAGACTTTCTGGCTTACTGAACAAAGTGGAATTGTTTCGTAGAGGGTGAAGAATTGTATTTTATCTGAAATTACCCCCTCTGCACAAAATACAAACAATTATACCCATACAAGTACCTTGTGGAAGTTGTTGCCCTCTATCTTCCTGTGGTCTCTCCCTGTTTCTCACCGTGCCTCCTCCCATTTCCTTGCACCTGTGCGTCTCCGCATATATCCCTATACTCAGAGCCGGCTCCGGTCAGTGACATGGGATGCCCAAATATGAGCATACCCATATATGGGCATCCATGCCACTGACCGGAGCCCGCTCTGTTGCGGATATGGAGAGAGACTGGGAGATTTACATCCCCTTATAATTCATATGGTGCATAGTACCGGCACGTATTGTTTTACCGATACTGTGTACCTTCCTACTTTCACACTGGTACAGTATATGCTGCAGTGGGACTGAGAGGGATATATTGGTAACACATAGTCATTGTTGGGGGAATTCAATCCATTTTGAAAATAGTAATGAAATGTTTTTTACTTTTCTTTTTTTTCAGTAATGAAGAATGAAACATTTCTGTTAAAATTGAATTGGAGGTGAACTGGATTCATCATCAACTCTGCACCAGTGTGAATTGATGTTCTTTAATGTTCTGATAAGGTACATGCAACATCTCTTCCTCAACCCCTGCACCACTCTCTGCCTCTTGCCTCTCTCTCTCCACCTCCCTGCTAAGCGTATTAACCCATCTAAGGTAATCCACATTCCATGTCTCACTTTACTCTTCACTTCTCACGTGCCCTCTGGAATGACTGCTCTCTGACTAACAAGGTCTATTTGTACATGACCTCTTCTGCTCTCATCATCCACCACCTCTCATTCCCCTCACCCCTGTCCTACTCGATACCTCAGCTTAATTGAACTCTCTCCTCTGACATCTACCCTTATCTCTAACCTCTCCTCACTTTCTGCTTAAACTAACTATCTTGTTAACTTTTACAATGCTATCATCTCCTCCTCCTCCCTCCTCCTCCTCCCTCCTCCTCCTCCCTCCTCCATCATATATATGCCCCTTCTAGGCTCTGACACACTCATCCCTCTAAGGCCATGATTATCATGGGCACATGCTTGGTCATCCACAGTGTGTGCGAGCGATGCAGAGCCGCCTCGGACCTCAGTGCAGGGATTGCTGCATACCCCCAGCATCTGTCACCCACAAACAATACACACACTAATACTCCCCACAATACACACTATAATACCTCCTCAATACTAATCTCCCCAATAATATTATAGCTCCAAACACAATATACACAACACCCTTACACAAGATACACAATCTAGTACTCTCCTCTGCACCTCTACACACAATATAATACTCCCACACACACAATATACACACTACCCTCCTACCCCCATAAAATACAACCAATAATACACACACACTTTGTGGATGTTGGGACCAGCTCCCGGCATGCACCAGTGAAAGAGAGAGGCCCGCAGAAGCTCGGAAGAACTCCCTCCATCCGTGCCTTCCTCCGTTTCACATCTTCTCCCTGTCTCTCTCCCTCCCTTTCCTTGCATCTCCCTGCGTCTTTACGTATACCCAGTCAGTGACGGCTCTGGTCACGTGATGCCTTAATATGGGCTTATCCATATATGTTCATCCACGTCACTAATGTGATGCCTGCACTGTTGCGGAGCTGGTACTTACGACGGGCACTTATTGTTTTATCAGTACTGCGTACCTGACTCTACCGGCCTACTTTCAACACTAGTACAATATGTGCTTCACTACGAGTGAGTGGGGAATATTGGCATCACACAGTCACTGTTGAATATGCCATTCAATCCATTTTGAAAATAGTAATGCAATGTGGTTTGGTTTTGTTTGCTTTTTGCAGTAATGAAGAATGGAAAAGTTATATTAAAATTAAATTGGAGGGGGACTAGATTCAGCATTTCATCATGAACTCTGCACTTGTGAGAATTTAACTTCTTGAATACCCTGACAGGTACACGCAACATTAAGACTATAATCTGCTGTGCAAGCTTTCGTGCTATACCTCCCCCTCAGGTTTTGATTTATACATTTGCTCCCTCAATTCATGTCCTCTAATATTTGAAAGCTCTCTCCTAGCATTTTCTCTTTACCACAGAACGTCATCCCAATGTAACCTCTCTCTTGTTCTTTCTGCTTGCTGTTTCCTCACTCCTCTGTTAAACTTTTCTAATTTCTCTAACTTCCACACTCCTGCTTTTATCCACATGTTCTCCTCTTTCCTTCCCCTACCTTTGCATGTGTCTACACACTGCACCATTTGTACAGACCTCTATTGCAGCTATTTCTGCACTGCTCAATGAAAAGCACTCTTTAATATCCTATTCTCTGTGCCCCCTCTCTCTGCGCCCCCTCTTTTGGCGCCTCCTCTCTCTGCGCCCCCTCTCTCTGCGCCTATCTGTCTCATTCTCTCTACGTCCCTCTCTCTCTACATAGAGCTATCTCTGTCTCTCTCTACACCTATCTCTGTGTCTCCTTCTATGTTTGCTGATGTGTGGGATATCTCTTATAATCTTGAACCTGCTCATATACACATCGGGCCTCCCTGCTAAGAGTGTTAACCTATCTAATGTAATCCACATTCCTTTCCTTACTTTTCTCTTCCCTTCTCCTATGCCATCTGGAATGTCCGTTCTCTGACTAACAAGGCTCTAGTTGTACATGACCTCTTCTGCTCTCATCATTCACAATCAGTCATTCCCCTCACCCCATCTTACCTGTCCCACTGATTTGCCTCTGCTTAATTAAACTCTCCTCTGACATCTACTCTAACCTCTCTGCTCTCTCTCTCTTTCCGCTTAAACTAACAATCTTATTAACTCTTACAATGCTATCCTCCTATCTATATGCCCCCTCTAGGCTCTGACACACTTGTCCCTCTAGCCCACACCCTTGGCTAAATTCCCAAACATGTTCATCACACTTCCACTCGCTGTTCTTAATGCCTATGAAGGAAATCACACAATTGATATTTGATTTTTCTACAGTAAAAATGTCTCCAGTCCTGTATAAAGCTGCTCTCTGGGGCCAAACCACACTACTTTTTTTTCACATTCATCAACACTCAAATTTAATTTACGCTGTCTTTTTTTCCCTGTATTTGACTCCCTCCACTAACCTTCTCCTCACACTTGCCATCCTTCCTTCACTTCTCCTCAAGCATTTGACTACTTCAGAGGCAAGGTGGATGCCACCCACAAGGAGATTCCTTCTGTCCCTTCCCCCTTCTCTCCTTCTACCTAATTCTCCTTCTGCATTTGACTCCTTTTCTTCTCTTACAGAGCTGGAAGCTAATCATCTTCTCTTCTCCCTCTACCACATGCCCTCTAGATCGTATCCCCTCACACCTTACTGCATCGATTAGTCCCCACTCTCACCCACATCTTCAATTCCTCCCTATTCTCTGGCTCTTTACCCTCTTACTTTAAGCCTGTAGTGGTCACCCTTTTCTCAGAAACAACCTACACCCTATGTGCCTTACTAACTACCGCCCTGTATCCCTCCTGCTGTTTGTCTCCTAATTGCTAGAATGTCAACATTCTTAAATCACATTCCCTCCTGGATCCTTTACAACCTGCCTTTCGTACAGCTCGTTCTACAGACTGTGCTTAAAGCAAATTCCCAAGGTCACTTTTCCCTACTAATCCTACTTGATCTATCTGCTGCGTTTGATGCTCTCAATCACTCTCCTCCTTCATATTCTAAACTCTCTCTTGGTATCCGTAACACAGTTCTATCCTGGTTTTCATCATAACTTTCCTGTCACACATTCTCCATCTCTGTTGCTAACATGTCTTCGTCTTCTATTGATCTGTCTGTGGGTATACATCAGGGCTCTGTTCTGAGATCTCTCTTTCTCTCTACATACTATCATTTGGTGACCTCATCAACTCTTTGTGACAATCCTATAAATAACAAATACAAATATCAGGTCATGGGAATAAGTGATTTGGACATAAAAGTAACATTTCGGAAGTGTGGACAACTAATACATCTTGTAGATTGCCTTTACAGTGTGATGTCATTGATTCAGTAGATTGTGTGCAGACCAGGACTGCAGTACAGTGTCACTCACATGGATGACTTGCGTGGTAGAAGCTCAAGAACAAGGATGTCAAACTCCAGTCCTCGAGGGCAGCAAACAGGCCAGGTTTTCAGGATATCCCTACTGAAAACCTGGCCTGTTTGGGACCCTCGAGGACTGGAGTTTGACATGCATGCTCTAGAAGGAGCACAGCTGTGGGTGGGAGGTGGATTTGCTTTGCATCAAATGGTTTGGAGCAAGGTTTATTGTATGTATTATCATAATAACAATGCAATGCTTAACTTTTATTTCAGGAGGGATGACTGCAGAACAGAAGTGAATATTGAAGCCATGTGTTCCTTTTCTTGCAAAAGAGAAAATTTGAAGGACAGTTGAAGAGAAGGAAAATTACTACACAGAGACAGATAAGCAATGTGTATATTTCTCATTTACCATTTAGTATTTGTCGTTTTATTGACTCCACACAATCCGGCTGCTACGGGTTTCACATTGAATATTTTCATCTCTACTCTACCCCTTCCTGTGATCTGAACCATGCAAGTTTTCGTTGATTCAATACATCATGAGTAGAGTGTGGCTACAGTATGAAGTAAAGACCCAAGGACCACATCTACTACCATTCATAACAAGAACATGTGCAGTAGCGCACAGCTGCAGTTCTATGTGATTGTTATGAAAGGTTGAGGTGGTTCAATTCTATGAATCTGGAGTGGGATGGATCCTGTTTGCATCATATGGTTTCATCTAGGCCAGTAGATTATATAACTCTCAGTACAGGTTACACATGGCATCAGTATTAGTGATTTAAAGAGGAGGAAAGCTTCAATGTGGAGAACAAAGCCAAGTAATGTTGAAGTTACTCCTTTTACCATTTACTTGGTCAGTCTGTACTGTCTACTCTCCACACAGCTGCTAAGGATCTTCCATTTTAAATACTTTCACCTCCTATTCTGCACTGCTTTGCTGCCCATTATTCAGAGATGCGTTCCAGTCATGTTTAGCACTCTGAATCTCTCTGCAGTCATTGGTTCAGCACATCATGGGTAGAGCATGGCTACAGATACAGCAAGCTATTATTATTTTACCGGCTGATCACCCATAATATTGCATTAAAACATAGAATATCACTTAATTTCCAAAAGATTCAGTGATGCTGATAATGCAGAATCTCACAACATTTCCCATCATAATGCCATAATGCACAAGTGGGAGAAATAATCCTTGCTATATCTGTACATTGTGTGACGTATTACCTCAATGACCAATGAGAGCAAGTACATCTTCTGTATAGAGCGGCTGTGTTATGATGCAGTTATTGATCATCATTGACATAATCACAAGAATCTTATGCAAAGGGAAATTGTCCGCAGCGAAGTGAGATTTCAGCCCCCAAACGTCTGTAATATTAATGCAATGTCTTACTTTTGTTGCAGTGAACACTGAAGAGACGGATCTACTACAACACTGTACAGGATGAGCATACGCTACAAGCAGCAAAATGATCTTGCAGTTGACAGTATGTTGTTCTGGTAATGTGCACAATTATTATTTATGGGCTACACACCACAGTGCTGGACATATTCTGTTAACTTCAACTCTACTCCTAACATGGAGATGTCTTCCTGGTGTTACTGATTCAGTACATCATATGCACAGTGTGGTTATGATATGATGGATTGATTTAATGAACCCACCAACCAATGATGACATCTGCATCATCTTCTGTAAAGTGCAGCTACAGCATGATATTATCAGCATTTGGTGCGGTATAATCAGAGGTATCTATGTGCTTTTGTGCCTGTTTTAAGTCCTCCAGCTTAACGCCCCTACACCTCCCACTACACAGGCATACTTACTTATGCATACACTGACATCTGGCATACCTACACACACCCCAGGGCCACTTCCTTCCCCTGATGTCAGGGAGAGGATGGGCATGCAGAGTGCAGTAAGTCTCCACGTTACTCTGGCCAACAGTCTTGGCCTACCTCCAGCATCTGTCACCCACAACATCTGTTCCCTCCTTGTAAAGTGCTGAACTATCTCACCTGGGTCAGTGCTATAGCTGATCACAGTGCCCGATCAGGATGTCACTGTGACAGGCAGCAGTGCAGATTGACCGGTCAATCAATGCAGTGCCGCAACATATGCACTAAATGAGATTTCCGTGCCCCCAGTCAGGTTACTCCCTGGGCAGTGACCCTGCTCACACCCTCCCCTAGTTCCACCTCTGATCACAATTATCTCTCTTGGAGAGTGTAGCAAATTGGAGTTGGGGGAATCTCACCTCTGCCATGCATGGTCACAATCTGGGCACAGGACCCAAATAGTGGGCAATGTGGCACTTCTTACAGTAGAGAATAAGTAACTTTATTCTTTACTTGTGTATTAAGGACCTTATTTGCATTAAATTCAGTCCACATGGGACCAAGACTTTCTGGCTTACTGAACAAAGTGGAATTGTTTCGTAGAGGGTGGAGAATTGTATTTTATCTGAAATTACCCCCTCTGCACAAAATACAAACAATTATACCCATACAAGTACCTTGTGGAAGTTGTTGCCCTCTATCTTCCTGTGGTCTCTCCCTGTTTCTCACCGTGCCTCCTCCCATTTCCTTGCACCTCTGCGTCTCCGCATATATCCCTATACTCAGAGCCGGCTCCGGTCAGTGACATGGGATGCCCAAATATGAGCATACCCATATATGGGCATCCATGCCACTGACCGGAGCCCGCTCTGTTGCGGATATGGAGAGAGACTGGGAGATTTACATCCCCTTATAATTCATATGGTGCATAGTACCGGCACGTATTGTTTTACCGGTACTGTGTACCTTCCTACTTTCACACTGGTACAGTATATGCTGCAGTGGGACTGAGAGGGATATATTGGTAACACATAGTCATTGTTGGGGGAATTCAATCCATTTTGAAAATAGTAATGAAATGTTTTTTACTTTTCTTTTTTTTCAGTAATGAAGAATGAAACATTTCTGTTAAAATTGAATTGGAGGTGAACTGGATTCATCATCAACTCTGCACCAGTGTGAATTGATGTTCTTTAATGTTCTGATAAGGTACATGCAACATCTCTTCCTCAACCCCTGCACCACTCTCTGCCTCTTGCCTCTCTCTCTCCACCTCCCTGCTAAGCGTATTAACCCATGCCCTCTAGATCGTATCCCCTCACACCTTACTGCATCTCTTAGTCCCCACTCTCACCCACATCTTCAATTCCTCCCTATTCTCTGGCTCTTTACCCTCTTACTTTAAGCCTGTAGTGGTCACCCTTTTCTCAGAAACAACCTACACCCTATGTGCCTTACTAACTACCGCCCTGTATCCCTCCTGCTGTTTGTCTCCTAATTGCTAGAATGTCAACATTCTTAAATCACATTCCCTCCTGGATCCTTTACAACCTGCCTTTCGTACAGCTCGTTCTACAGACTGTGCTTAAAGCAAATTCCCAAGGTCACTTTTCCCTACTAATCCTACTTGATCTATCTGCTGCGTTTGATGCTCTCAATCACTCTCCTCCTTCATATTCTAAACTCTCTCTTGGTATCCGTAACACAGTTCTATCCTGGTTTTCATCATAACTTTCCTGTCACACATTCTCCATCTCTGTTGCTAACATGTCTTCGTCTTCTATTGATCTGTCTGTGGGTATACATCAGGGCTCTGTTCTGAGATCTCTCTTTCTCTCTACATACTATCATTTGGTGACCTCATCAACTCTTTGTGACAATCCTATAAATAACAAATACAAATATCAGGTCATGGGAATAAGTGATTTGGACATAAAAGTAACATTTCGGAAGTGTGGACAACTAATACATCTTGTAGATTGCCTTTACAGTGTGATGTCATTGATTCAGTAGATTGTGTGCAGACCAGGACTGCAGTACAGTGTCACTCACATGGATGACTTGCGTGGTAGAAGCTCAAGAACAAGGATGTCAAACTCCAGTCCTCGAGGGCCGCAAACAGGCCAGGTTTTCAGGATATCCCTACTGAAAACCTGGCCTGTTTGGGACCCTCGAGGACTGGAGTTTGACATGCATGCTCTAGAAGGAGCACAGCTGTGGGTGGGAGGTGGATTTGCTTTGCATCAAATGGTTTGGAGCAAGGTTTATTGTATGTATTATCATAATAACAATGCAATGCTTAACTTTTATTTCAGGAGGGATGACTGCAGAACAGAAGTGAATATTGAAGCCATGTGTTCCTTTTCTTGCAAAAGAGAAAATTTGAAGGACAGTTGAAGAGAAGGAAAATTACTACACAGAGACAGATAAGCAATGTGTATATTTCTCATTTACCATTTAGTATTTGTCGTTTTATTGACTCCACACAATCCGGCTGCTACGGGTTTCACATTGAATATTTTCATCTCTACTCTACCCCTTCCTGTGATCTGAACCATGCAGGTTTTCGTTGATTCAATACATCATGAGTAGAGGGTGGCTACAGTATGAAGTAAAGACCCAAGGACCACATCTACTACCATTCATAACAAGAACATGTGCAGTAGCGCACAGCTGCAGTTCTATGTGATTGTTATGAAAGGTTGAGGTGGTTCAATTCTATGAATCTGGAGTGGGATGGATCCTGTTTGCATCATATGGTTTCATCTAGGCCAGTAGATTATATAACTCTCAGTACAGGTTACACATGGCATCAGTATTAGTGATTTAAAGAGGAGGAAAGCTTCAATGTGGAGAACAAAGCCAAGTAATGTTGAAGTTACTCCTTTTACCATTTACTTGGTCAGTCTGTACTGTCTACTCTCCACACAGCTGCTAAGGATCTTCCATTTTAAATACTTTCACCTCCTATTCTGCACTGCTTTGCTGCCCATTATTCAGAGATGCGTTCCAGTCATGTTTAGCACTCTGAATCTCTCTGCAGTCATTGGTTCAGCACATCATGGGTAGAGCATGGCTACAGATACAGCAAGCTATTATTATTTTACCGGCTGATCACCCATAATATTGCATTAAAACATAGAATATCACTTAATTTCCAAAAGATTCAGTGATGCTGATAATGCAGAATCTCACAACATTTCCCATCATAATGCCATAATGCACAAGTGGGAGAAATAATCCTTGCTATATCTGTACATTGTGTGACGTATTACCTCAATGACCAATGAGAGCAAGTACATCTTCTGTATAGAGCGGCTGTGTTATGATGCAGTTATTGATCATCATTGACATAATCACAAGAATCTTATGCAAAGGGAAATTGTCCGCAGCGAAGTGAGATTTCAGCCCCCAAACGTCTGTAATATTAATGCAATGTCTTACTTTTGTTGCAGTGAACACTGAAGAGACGGATCTACTACAACACTGTACAGGATGAGCATACGCTACAAGCAGCAAAATGATCTTGCAGTTGACAGTATGTTGTTCTGGTAATGTGCACAATTATTATTTATGGGCTACACACCACAGTGCTGGACATATTCTGTTAACTTCAACTCTACTCCTAACATGGAGATGTCTTCCTGGTGTTACTGATTCAGTACATCATATGCACAGTGTGGTTATGATATGATGGATTGATTTAATGAACCCACCAACCAATGATGACATCTGCATCATCTTCTGTAAAGTGCAGCTACAGCATGATATTATCAGCATTTGGTGCGGTATAATCAGAGGTATCTATGTGCTTTTGTGCCTGTTTTAAGTCCTCCAGCTTAACGCCCCTACACCTCCCACTACACAGGCATACTTACTTATGCATACACTGACATCTGGCATACCTACACACACCCCAGGGCCACTTCCTTCCCCTGATGTCAGGGAGAGGATGGGCATGCAGAGTGCAGTAAGTCTCCACGTTACTCTGGCCAACAGTCTTGGCCTACCTCCAGCATCTGTCACCCACAACATCTGTTCCCTCCTTGTAAAGTGCTGAACTATCTCACCTGGGTCAGTGCTATAGCTGATCACAGTGCCCGATCAGGATGTCACTGTGACAGGCAGCAGTGCAGATTGACCGGTCAATCAATGCAGTGCCGCAACATATGCACTAAATGAGATTTCCGTGCCCCCAGTCAGGTTACTCCCTGGGCAGTGACCCTGCTCACACCCTCCCCTAGTTCCACCTCTGATCACAATTATCTCTCTTGGAGAGTGTAGCAAATTGGAGTTGGGGGAATCTCACCTCTGCCATGCATGGTCACAATCTGGGCACAGGACCCAAATAGTGGGCAATGTGGCACTTCTTACAGTAGAGAATAAGTAACTTTATTCTTTACTTGTGTATTAAGGACCTTATTTGCATTAAATTCAGTCCACATGGGACCAAGACTTTCTGGCTTACTGAACAAAGTGGAATTGTTTCGTAGAGGGTGGAGAATTGTATTTTATCTGAAATTAAACCCTCTGCACAAAATACAAACAATTATACCCATACAAGTACCTTGTGGAAGTTGTTGCCCTCTATCTTCCTGTGGTCTCTCCCTGTTTCTCACCGTGCCTCCTCCCATTTCCTTGCACCTCTGCGTCTCCGCATATATCCCTATACTCAGAGCCGGCTCCGGTCAGTGACATGGGATGCCCAAATATGAGCATACCCATATATGGGCATCCATGCCACTGACCGGAGCACGCTCTGTTGCGGATATGGAGAGAGACTGGGAGATTTACATCCTCTTATAATTCATATGGTGCATAGTACCGGCACGTATTGTTTTACCGGTACTGTGTACCTTCCTACTTCCACACTGGTACAGTATATGCTGCAGTGGGACTGAGAGGGATATATTGGTAACACATAGTCATTGTTGGGGGAATTCAATCCATTTTGAAAATAGTAATGAAATGTTTTTTACTTTTCTTTTTTTTCAGTAATGAAGAATGAAACATTTCTGTTAAAATTGAATTGGAGGTGAACTGGATTCATCATCAACTCTGCACCAGTGTGAATTGATGTTCTTTAATGTTCTGATAAGGTACATGCAACATCTCTTCCTCAACCCCTGCACCACTCTCTGCCTCTTGCCTCTCTCTCTCCACCTCCCTGCTAAGCGTATTAACCCATGCCCTCTAGATCGTATCCCCTCACACCTTACTGCATCTCTTAGTCCCCACTCTCACCCACATCTTCAATTCCTCCCTATTCTCTGGCTCTTTACCCTCTTACTTTAAGCCTGTAGTGGTCACCCTTTTCTCAGAAACAACCTACACCCTATGTGCCTTACTAACTACCGCCCTGTATCCCTCCTGCTGTTTGTCTCCTAATTGCTAGAATGTCAACATTCTTAAATCACATTCCCTCCTGGATCCTTTACAACCTGCCTTTCGTACAGCTCGTTCTACAGACTGTGCTTAAAGCAAATTCCCAAGGTCACTTTTCCCTACTAATCCTACTTGATCTATCTGCTGCGTTTGATGCTCTCAATCACTCTCCTCCTTCATATTCTAAACTCTCTCTTGGTATCCGTAACACAGTTCTATCCTGGTTTTCATCATAACTTTCCTGTCACACATTCTCCATCTCTGTTGCTAACATGTCTTCGTCTTCTATTGATCTGTCTGTGGGTATACATCAGGGCTCTGTTCTGAGATCTCTCTTTCTCTCTACATACTATCATTTGGTGACCTCATCAACTCTTTGTGACAATCCTATAAATAACAAATACAAATATCAGGTCATGGGAATAAGTGATTTGGACATAAAAGTAACATTTCGGAAGTGTGGACAACTAATACATCTTGTAGATTGCCTTTACAGTGTGATGTCATTGATTCAGTAGATTGTGTGCAGACCAGGACTGCAGTACAGTGTCACTCACATGGATGACTTGCGTGGTAGAAGCTCAAGAACAAGGATGTCAAACTCCAGTCCTCGAGGGCCGCAAACAGGCCAGGTTTTCAGGATATCCCTACTGAAAACCTGGCCTGTTTGGGACCCTCGAGGACTGGAGTTTGACATGCATGCTCTAGAAGGAGCACAGCTGTGGGTGGGAGGTGGATTTGCTTTGCATCAAATGGTTTGGAGCAAGGTTTATTGTATGTATTATCATAATAACAATGCAATGCTTAACTTTTATTTCAGGAGGGATGACTGCAGAACAGAAGTGAATATTGAAGCCATGTGTTCCTTTTCTTGCAAAAGAGAAAATTTGAAGGACAGTTGAAGAGAAGGAAAATTACTACACAGAGACAGATAAGCAATGTGTATATTTCTCATTTACCATTTAGTATTTGTCGTTTTATTGACTCCACACAATCCGGCTGCTACGGGTTTCACATTGAATATTTTCATCTCTACTCTACCCCTTCCTGTGATCTGAACCATGCAGGTTTTCGTTGATTCAATACATCATGAGTAGAGGGTGGCTACAGTATGAAGTAAAGACCCAAGGACCACATCTACTACCATTCATAACAAGAACATGTGCAGTAGCGCACAGCTGCAGTTCTATGTGATTGTTATGAAAGGTTGAGGTGGTTCAATTCTATGAATCTGGAGTGGGATGGATCCTGTTTGCATCATATGGTTTCATCTAGGCCAGTAGATTATATAACTCTCAGTACAGGTTACACATGGCATCAGTATTAGTGATTTAAAGAGGAGGAAAGCTTCAATGTGGAGAACAAAGCCAAGTAATGTTGAAGTTACTCCTTTTACCATTTACTTGGTCAGTCTGTACTGTCTACTCTCCACACAGCTGCTAAGGATCTTCCATTTTAAATACTTTCACCTCCTATTCTGCACTGCTTTGCTGCCCATTATTCAGAGATGCGTTCCAGTCATGTTTAGCACTCTGAATCTCTCTGCAGTCATTGGTTCAGCACATCATGGGTAGAGCATGGCTACAGATACAGCAAGCTATTATTATTTTACCGGCTGATCACCCATAATATTGCATTAAAACATAGAATATCACTTAATTTCCAAAAGATTCAGTGATGCTGATAATGCAGAATCTCACAACATTTCCCATCATAATGCCATAATGCACCAGAGGAAGAAATAATCCTTGCTATATCTGTACATTGTGTGACGTATTACCTCCATGACCATTGAGAGCAAGTACATCTTCTGTATAGAGCGGCTGTGTTATGATGCAGTTATTGATCATCATTGACATAATCACAAGAATCTTATGCAAAGGGAAATTGTCCGCAGCGAAGTGAGATTTCAGCCCCCAAACGTCTGTAATATTAATGCAATGTCTTACTTTTGTTGCAGTGAACACTGAAGAGACGGATCTACTACAACACTGTACAGGATGAGCATACGCTACAAGCAGCAAAATGATCTTGCAGTTGACAGTATGTTGTTCTGGTAATGTGCACAATTATTATTTATGGGCTACACACCACAGTGCTGGACATATTCTGTTAACTTCAACTCTACTCCTAACATGGAGATGTCTTCCTGGTGTTACTGATTCAGTACATCATATGCACAGTGTGGTTATGATATGATGGATTGATTTAATGAACCCACCAACCAATGATGACATCTGCATCATCTTCTGTAAAGTGCAGCTACAGCATGATATTATCAGCATTTGGTGCGGTATAATCAGAGGTATCTATGTGCTTTTGTGCCTGTTTTAAGTCCTCCAGCTTAACGCCCCTACACCTCCCACTACACAGGCATACTTACTTATGCATACACTGACATCTGGCATACCTACACACACCCCAGGGCCACTTCCTTCCCCTGATGTCAGGGAGAGGATGGGCATGCAGAGTGCAGTAAGTCTCCACGTTACTCTGGCCAACAGTCTTGGCCTACCTCCAGCATCTGTCACCCACAACATCTGTTCCCTCCTTGTAAAGTGCTGAACTATCTCACCTGGGTCAGTGCTATAGCTGATCACAGTGCCCGATCAGGATGTCACTGTGACAGGCAGCAGTGCAGATTGACCGGTCAATCAATGCAGTGCCGCAACATATGCACTAAATGAGATTTCCGTGCCCCCAGTCAGGTTACTCCCTGGGCAGTGACCCTGCTCACACCCTCCCCTAGTTCCACCTCTGATCACAATTATCTCTCTTGGAGAGTGTAGCAAATTGGAGTTGGGGGAATCTCACCTCTGCCATGCATGGTCACAATCTGGGCACAGGACCCAAATAGTGGGCAATGTGGCACTTCTTACAGTAGAGAATAAGTAACTTTATTCTTTACTTGTGTATTAAGGACCTTATTTGCATTAAATTCAGTCCACATGGGACCAAGACTTTCTGGCTTACTGAACAAAGTGGAATTGTTTCGTAGAGGGTGGAGAATTGTATTTTATCTGAAATTAAACCCTCTGCACAAAATACAAACAATTATACCCATACAAGTACCTTGTGGAAGTTGTTGCCCTCTATCTTCCTGTGGTCTCTCCCTGTTTCTCACCGTGCCTCCTCCCATTTCCTTGCACCTCTGCGTCTCCGCATATATCCCTATACTCAGAGCCGGCTCCGGTCAGTGACATGGGATGCCCAAATATGAGCATACCCATATATGGGCATCCATGCCACTGACCGGAGCCCGCTCTGTTGCGGATATGGAGAGAGACTGGGAGATTTACATCCCCTTATAATTCATATGGTGCATAGTACCGGCACGTATTGTTTTACCGGTACTGTGTACCTTCCTACTTCCACACTGGTACAGTATATGCTGCAGTGGGACTGAGAGGGATATATTGGTAACACATAGTCATTGTTGGGGGAATTCAATCCATTTTGAAAATAGTAATGAAATGTTTTTTACTTTTCTTTTTTTTCAGTAATGAAGAATGAAACATTTCTGTTAAAATTGAATTGGAGGTGAACTGGATTCATCATCAACTCTGCACCAGTGTGAATTGATGTTCTTTAATGTTCTGATAAGGTACATGCAACATCTCTTCCTCAACCCCTGCACCACTCTCTGCCTCTTGCCTCTCTCTCTCCACCTCCCTGCTAAGCGTATTAACCCATGCCCTCTAGATCGTATCCCCTCACACCTTACTGCATCTCTTAGTCCCCACTCTCACCCACATCTTCAATTCCTCCCTATTCTCTGGCTCTTTACCCTCTTACTTTAAGCCTGTAGTGGTCACCCTTTTCTCAGAAACAACCTACACCCTATGTGCCTTACTAACTACCGCCCTGTATCCCTCCTGCTGTTTGTCTCCTAATTGCTAGAATGTCAACATTCTTAAATCACATTCCCTCCTGGATCCTTTACAACCTGCCTTTCGTACAGCTCGTTCTACAGACTGTGCTTAAAGCAAATTCCCAAGGTCACTTTTCCCTACTAATCCTACTTGATCTATCTGCTGCGTTTGATGCTCTCAATCACTCTCCTCCTTCATATTCTAAACTCTCTCTTGGTATCCGTAACACAGTTCTATCCTGGTTTTCATCATAACTTTCCTGTCACACATTCTCCATCTCTGTTGCTAACATGTCTTCGTCTTCTATTGATCTGTCTGTGGGTATACATCAGGGCTCTGTTCTGAGATCTCTCTTTCTCTCTACATACTATCATTTGGTGACCTCATCAACTCTTTGTGACAATCCTATAAATAACAAATACAAATATCAGGTCATGGGAATAAGTGATTTGGACATAAAAGTAACATTTCGGAAGTGTGGACAACTAATACATCTTGTAGATTGCCTTTACAGTGTGATGTCATTGATTCAGTAGATTGTGTGCAGACCAGGACTGCAGTACAGTGTCACTCACATGGATGACTTGCGTGGTAGAAGCTCAAGAACAAGGATGTCAAACTCCAGTCCTCGAGGGCCGCAAACAGGCCAGGTTTTCAGGATATCCCTACTGAAAACCTGGCCTGTTTGGGACCCTCGAGGACTGGAGTTTGACATGCATGCTCTAGAAGGAGCACAGCTGTGGGTGGGAGGTGGATTTGCTTTGCATCAAATGGTTTGGAGCAAGGTTTATTGTATGTATTATCATAATAACAATGCAATGCTTAACTTTTATTTCAGGAGGGATGACTGCAGAACAGAAGTGAATATTGAAGCCATGTGTTCCTTTTCTTGCAAAAGAGAAAATTTGAAGGACAGTTGAAGAGAAGGAAAATTACTACACAGAGACAGATAAGCAATGTGTATATTTCTCATTTACCATTTAGTATTTGTCGTTTTATTGACTCCACACAATCCGGCTGCTACGGGTTTCACATTGAATATTTTCATCTCTACTCTACCCCTTCCTGTGATCTGAACCATGCAGGTTTTCGTTGATTCAATACATCATGAGTAGAGGGTGGCTACAGTATGAAGTAAAGACCCAAGGACCACATCTACTACCATTCATAACAAGAACATGTGCAGTAGCGCACAGCTGCAGTTCTATGTGATTGTTATGAAAGGTTGAGGTGGTTCAATTCTATGAATCTGGAGTGGGATGGATCCTGTTTGCATCATATGGTTTCATCTAGGCCAGTAGATTATATAACTCTCAGTACAGGTTACACATGGCATCAGTATTAGTGATTTAAAGAGGAGGAAAGCTTCAATGTGGAGAACAAAGCCAAGTAATGTTGAAGTTACTCCTTTTACCATTTACTTGGTCAGTCTGTACTGTCTACTCTCCACACAGCTGCTAAGGATCTTCCATTTTAAATACTTTCACCTCCTATTCTGCACTGCTTTGCTGCCCATTATTCAGAGATGCGTTCCAGTCATGTTTAGCACTCTGAATCTCTCTGCAGTCATTGGTTCAGCACATCATGGGTAGAGCATGGCTACAGATACAGCAAGCTATTATTATTTTACCGGCTGATCACCCATAATATTGCATTAAAACATAGAATATCACTTAATTTCCAAAAGATTCAGTGATGCTGATAATGCAGAATCTCACAACATTTCCCATCATAATGCCATAATGCACAAGTGGGAGAAATAATCCTTGCTATATCTGTACATTGTGTGACGTATTACCTCAATGACCAATGAGAGCAAGTACATCTTCTGTATAGAGCGGCTGTGTTATGATGCAGTTATTGATCATCATTGACATAATCACAAGAATCTTATGCAAAGGGAAATTGTCCGCAGCGAAGTGAGATTTCAGAAATCCCCCAAACGTCTGTAATATTAATGCAATGTCTTACTTTTGTTGCAGTGAACACTGAAGAGACGGATCTACTACAACACTGTACAGGATGAGCATACGCTACAAGCAGCAAAATGATCTTGCAGTTGACAGTATGTTGTTCTGGTAATGTGCACAATTATTATTTATGGGCTACACACCACAGTGCTGGACATATTCTGTTAACTTCAACTCTACTCCTAACATGGAGATGTCTTCCTGGTGTTACTGATTCAGTACATCATATGCACAGTGTGGTTATGATATGATGGATTGATTTAATGAACCCACCAACCAATGATGACATCTGCATCATCTTCTGTAAAGTGCAGCTACAGCATGATATTATCAGCATTTGGTGCGGTATAATCAGAGGTATCTATGTGCTTTTGTGCCTGTTTTAAGTCCTCCAGCTTAACGCCCCTACACCTCCCACTACACAGGCATACTTACTTATGCATACACTGACATCTGGCATACCTACACACACCCCAGGGCCACTTCCTTCCCCTGATGTCAGGGAGAGGATGGGCATGCAGAGTGCAGTAAGTCTCCACGTTACTCTGGCCAACAGTCTTGGCCTACCTCCAGCATCTGTCACCCACAACATCTGTTCCCTCCTTGTAAAGTGCTGAACTATCTCACCTGGGTCAGTGCTATAGCTGATCACAGTGCCCGATCAGGATGTCACTGTGACAGGCAGCAGTGCAGATTGACCGGTCAATCAATGCAGTGCCGCAACATACTGCTGCGGCACAGTTTATTCGAGCATTTGCCCGTTCTGTGCCGCAGCAGTAGCCTGGCGCGCGCCCGAGTGTGACGGGTGCACGCCGAAGCAGCGGAAGAGCGCCCTCCGATCGGGGCGCTCTCCCTACCGCTGCCGGGTCCGCCGGGTTCCCCGGAACCCCCTGCCGCTGTCCCGCGATCGCGGGACACCAGGGCTCCCTCGGGGAGCCCCTGGACATGCGTGCAGCGGGCGCACGCTCCCGATGACGCGTGACCGCGCGTCTATGACGCGCGGCACGCCGAGGGGCGGCCACTAGCAAGCCGGGAAATCTCCCGGCTTGCGGTACCGACCACACTTCAATAAAGTGTGTCGGTAGTGTATGCACTAAATGAGATTTCCGTGCCCCCAGTCAGGTTACTCCCTGGGCAGTGACCCTGCTCACACCCTCCCCTAGTTCCACCTCTGATCACAATTATCTCTCTTGGAGAGTGTAGCAAATTGGAGTTGGGGGAATCTCACCTCTGCCATGCATGGTCACAATCTGGGCACAGGACCCAAATAGTGGGCAATGTGGCACTTCTTACAGTAGAGAATAAGTAACTTTATTCTTTACTTGTGTATTAAGGACCTTATTTGCATTAAATTCAGTCCACATGGGACCAAGACTTTCTGGCTTACTGAACAAAGTGGAATTGTTTCGTAGAGGGTGGAGAATTGTATTTTATCTGAAATTACCCCCTCTGCACAAAATACAAACAATTATACCCATACAAGTACCTTGTGGAAGTTGTTGCCCTCTATCTTCCTGTGGTCTCTCCCTGTTTCTCACCGTGCCTCCTCCCATTTCCTTGCACCTCTGCGTCTCCGCATATATCCCTATACTCAGAGCCGGCTCCGGTCAGTGACATGGGATGCCCAAATATGAGCATACCCATATATGGGCATCCATGCCACTGACCGGAGCCCGCTCTGTTGCGGATATGGAGAGAGACTGGGAGATTTACATCCCCTTATAATTCATATGGTGCATAGTACCGGCACGTATTGTTTTACCGGTACTGTGTACCTTCCTACTTTCACACTGGTACAGTATATGCTGCAGTGGGACTGAGAGGGATATATTGGTAACACATAGTCATTGTTGGGGGAATTCAATCCATTTTGAAAATAGTAATGAAATGTTTTTTACTTTTCTTTTTTTTCAGTAATGAAGAATGAAACATTTCTGTTAAAATTGAATTGGAGGTGAACTGGATTCATCATCAACTCTGCACCAGTGTGAATTGATGTTCTTTAATGTTCTGATAAGGTACATGCAACATCTCTTCCTCAACCCCTGCACCACTCTCTGCCTCTTGCCTCTCTCTCTCCACCTCCCTGCTAAGCGTATTAACCCATCTAATGTAATCCACATTCCATGTCTCACTTTACTCTTCACTTCTCACGTGCCCTCTGGAATGACTGCTCTCTGACTAACAAGGTCTATTTGTACATGACCTCTTCTGCTCTCATCATCCACCACCTCTCATTCCCCTCACCCCTGTCCTACTCGATACCTCAGCTTAATTGAACTCTCTCCTCTGACATCTACCCTTATCTCTAACCTCTCCTCACTTTCTGCTTAAACTAACTATCTTGTTAACTTTTACAATGCTATCATCTCCTCCTCCCTTCTCCTCCTTCCTCCTCCCTCCTCCATTATATATATACCCCTTCTAGGCTCTGACACACTCATCCCTCTAAGGCCATGATTATCATGGGCACATGCTTGGTCGTACACAGTGCGTGCGAGCGATGCAGAGCCGCCTCGGACCTCAGTGCAGGGATTGCTGCATACCCCCAGCATCTGTCACCCACAAACAATACACACACTAATACTCCCCACAATACACGCTATAATACCTCCTCAATACTAATCTCCCCAATAATATTATAGCTCCAAACACAATATACACAACACCCTTACACAAGATACACAATCTAGTACTCTCCTCTGCACCTCTACACACAATATAATACTCCCACACACACAATATACACACTACCCTCCTACCCCCATAAAATACAACCAATAATACACACACACTTTGTGGATGTTGGGACCAGCTCCCGGCATGCACCAGTGAAAGAGAGAGGCCCGCAGAAGCTCGGAAGAACTCTCTCCATCCGTGCCTTCCTCCGTTTCACATCTTCTCCCTGTCTCTCTCTCTCCCTCCCTTTCCTTGCATCTCCCTGCGTCTTTACGTATACCCAGTCAGTGACGGCTCTGGTCACGTGATGCCTTAATATGGGCTTATCCATATATGTTCATCCACGTCACTAATGTGATGCCCGCACTGTTGCGGAGCTGGTACTTACGACGGGCACTTATTGTTTTATCAGTACTGCGTACCTGACTCTACCGGCCTACTTTCAACACTAGTACAATATGTGCTTCACTACGAGTGAGTGGGGAATATTGGCATCACACAGTCACTGTTGAATATGCCATTCAATCCATTTTGAAAATAGTAATGCAATGTGGTTTTGTTTTGTTTGCTTTTTGCAGTAATGAAGAATGGAAAAGTTATATTAAAATTAAATTGGAGGGGGACTAGATTCAGCATTTCATCATGAACTCTGCACTTGTGAGAATTTAACTTCTTGAATACCCTGACAGGTACACGCAACATTAAGACTATAATCTGCTGTGCAAGCTTTCGTGCTATACCTCCCCCTCAGGTTTTGATTTATACATTTGCTCCCTCAATTCATGTCCTCTAATATTTGAAAGCTCTCTCCTAGCATTTTCTCTTTACCACAGAACGTCATCCCAATGTAACCTCTCTCTTGTTCTTTCTGCTGGCTGTTTCCTCACTCCTCTGTTAAACTTTTCTAATTTCTCTAACTTCCACACTCCTGCTTTTATCCACATGTTCTCCTCTTTCCTTCCCCTACCTTTGCATGTGTCTACACACTGCACCATTTGTACAGACCTCTATTGCAGCTATTTCTGCACTGCTCAATGAAAAGCACTCTTTAATATCCTATTCTCTGTGCCCCCTCTCTCTGCGCCCCCTCTTTTGGCGCCTCCTCTCTCTGCGCCCCCTCTCTCTGCGCCTATCTGTCTCATTCTCTCTACGTCCCTCTCTCTCTCTACATAGAGCTATCTCTGTCTCTCTCTACACCTATCTCTGTGTCTCCTTCTATGTTTGCTGATGTGTGGGATATCTCTTATAATCTTGAACCTGCTCATATACACATCGGGCCTCCCTGCCTCTGCCTCCCTGCTAAGAGTGTTAACCTATCTAATGTAATCCACATTCCTTTCCTTACTTTTCTCTTCCCTTCTCCTATGCCATCTGGAATGTCCGTTCTCTGACTAACAAGGCTCTAGTTGTACATGACCTCTTCTGCTCTCATCATTCACAATCAGTCATTCCCCTCACCCCATCTTACCTGTCCCACTGATTTGCCTCTGCTTAATTAAACTCTCCTCTGACATCTACTCTAACCTCTCTGCTCTCTCTCTCTTTCCGCTTAAACTAACAATCTTATTAACTCTTACAATGCTATCCTCCTATCTATATGCCCCCTCTAGGCTCTGACACACTTGTCCCTCTAGCCCACACCCTTGGCTAAATTCCCAAACATGTTCATCACACTTCCACTCGCTGTTCTTAATGCCTATGAAGGAAATCACACAATTGATATTTGATTTTTCTACAGTAAAAATGTCTCCAGTCCTGTATAAAGCTGCTCTCTGGGGCCAAACCACACTACTTTTTTTTCACATTCATCAACACTCAAATTTAATTTACGCTGTCTTTTTTTCCCTGTATTTGACTCCCTCCACTAACCTTCTCCTCACACTTGCCATCCTTCCTTCACTTCTCCTCAAGCATTTGACTACTTCAGAGGCAAGGTGGATGCCACCCACAAGGAGATTCCTTCTGTCCCTTCCCCCTTCTCTCCTTCTACCTAATTCTCCTTCTGCATTTGACTCTTTTTCTTCTCTTACAGAGCTGGAAGCAAATCATCTTCTCTTCTCCCTCTACCACATGCCCTCTAGATCGTATCCCCTCACACCTTACTGCATCTCTTAGTCCCCACTCTCACCCACATCTTCAATTCCTCCCTATTCTCTGGCTCTTTACCCTCTTACTTTAAGCCTGTAGTGGTCACCCTTTTCTCAGAAACAACCTACACCCTATGTGCCTTACTAACTACCGCCCTGTATCCCTCCTGCTGTTTGTCTCCTAATTGCTAGAATGTCAACATTCTTAAATCACATTCCCTCCTGGATCCTTTACAACCTGCGGGGCTGCTACGGGTTTCACATTGAATATTTTCATCTCTACTCTACCCCTTCCTGTGATCTGAACCATGCAAGTTTTCGTTGATTCAATACATCATGAGTAGAGTGTGGCTACAGTATGAAGTAAAGACCCAAGGACCACATCTACTACCATTCATAACAAGAACATGTGCAGTAGCGCACAGCTGCAGTTCTATGTGATTGTTATGAAAGGTTGAGGTGGTTCAATTCTATGAATCTGGAGTGGGATGGATCCTGTTTGCATCATATGGTTTCATCTAGGCCAGTAGATTATATAACTCTCAGTACAGGTTACACATGGCATCAGTATTAGTGATTTAAAGAGGAGGAAAGCTTCAATGTGGAGAACAAAGCCAAGTAATGTTGAAGTTACTCCTTTTACCATTTACTTGGTCAGTCTGTACTGTCTACTCTCCACACAGCTGCTAAGGATCTTCCATTTTAAATACTTTCACCTCCTATTCTGCACTGCTTTGCTGCCCATTATTCAGAGATGCGTTCCAGTCATGTTTAGCACTCTGAATCTCTCTGCAGTCATTGGTTCAGCACATCATGGGTAGAGCATGGCTACAGATACAGCAAGCTATTATTATTTTACCGGCTGATCACCCATAATATTGCATTAAAACATAGAATATCACTTAATTTCCAAAAGATTCAGTGATGCTGATAATGCAGAATCTCACAACATTTCCCATCATAATGCCATAATGCACAAGTGGGAGAAATAATCCTTGCTATATCTGTACATTGTGTGACGTATTACCTCAATGACCAATGAGAGCAAGTACATCTTCTGTATAGAGCGGCTGTGTTATGATGCAGTTATTGATCATCATTGACATAATCACAAGAATCTTATGCAAAGGGAAATTGTCCGCAGCGAAGTGAGATTTCAGAAATCCCCCAAACGTCTGTAATATTAATGCAATGTCTTACTTTTGTTGCAGTGAACACTGAAGAGACGGATCTACTACAACACTGTACAGGATGAGCATACGCTACAAGCAGCAAAATGATCTTGCAGTTGACAGTATGTTGTTCTGGTAATGTGCACAATTATTATTTATGGGCTACACACCACAGTGCTGGACATATTCTGTTAACTTCAACTCTACTCCTAACATGGAGATGTCTTCCTGGTGTTACTGATTCAGTACATCATATGCACAGTGTGGTTATGATATGATGGATTGATTTAATGAACCCACCAACCAATGATGACATCTGCATCATCTTCTGTAAAGTGCAGCTACAGCATGATATTATCAGCATTTGGTGCGGTATAATCAGAGGTATCTATGTGCTTTTGTGCCTGTTTTAAGTCCTCCAGCTTAACGCCCCTACACCTCCCACTACACAGGCATACTTACTTATGCATACACTGACATCTGGCATACCTACACACACCCCAGGGCCACTTCCTTCCCCTGATGTCAGGGAGAGGATGGGCATGCAGAGTGCAGTAAGTCTCCACGTTACTCTGGCCAACAGTCTTGGCCTACCTCCAGCATCTGTCACCCACAACATCTGTTCCCTCCTTGTAAAGTGCTGAACTATCTCACCTGGGTCAGTGCTATAGCTGATCACAGTGCCCGATCAGGATGTCACTGTGACAGGCAGCAGTGCAGATTGACCGGTCAATCAATGCAGTGCCGCAACATATGCACTAAATGAGATTTCCGTGCCCCCAGTCAGGTTACTCCCTGGGCAGTGACCCTGCTCACACCCTCCCCTAGTTCCACCTCTGATCACAATTATCTCTCTTGGAGAGTGTAGCAAATTGGAGTTGGGGGAATCTCACCTCTGCCATGCATGGTCACAATCTGGGCACAGGACCCAAATAGTGGGCAATGTGGCACTTCTTACAGTAGAGAATAAGTAACTTTATTCTTTACTTGTGTATTAAGGACCTTATTTGCATTAAATTCAGTCCACATGGGACCAAGACTTTCTGGCTTACTGAACAAAGTGGAATTGTTTCGTAGAGGGTGGAGAATTGTATTTTATCTGAAATTACCCCCTCTGCACAAAATACAAACAATTATACCCATACAAGTACCTTGTGGAAGTTGTTGCCCTCTATCTTCCTGTGGTCTCTCCCTGTTTCTCACCGTGCCTCCTCCCATTTCCTTGCACCTGTGCGTCTCCGCATATATCCCTATACTCAGAGCCGGCTCCGGTCAGTGACATGGGATGCCCAAATATGAGCATACCCATATATGGGCATCCATGCCACTGACCGGAGCCCGCTCTGTTGCGGATATGGAGAGAGACTGGGAGATTTACATCCCCTTATAATTCATATGGTGCATAGTACCGGCACGTATTGTTTTACCGGTACTGTGTACCTTCTTACTTTCACACTGGTACAGTATGTGCTGCAGTGGGACTGAGAGGGATATATTGGTAACACATAGTCATTGGTGGGGGAATTCAATCCATTTTGAAAATAGTAATGCATTGTTTTTTAATTTTTTTTTGCAGTAATGAAGAATGAAAAAGTTCTGTTAAAATTGAATTGGACGTGAACTGGATTCAGCATTTCATCATCAACTCTGCACCAGTGTGAATTGACGTTCTTTAATGTTCTGACAAGGTACATGCAACATCTCTTCCTCTACCCCTACACCACCCTCTGCCTCTTGCCTCTCTCTCCACCTCCCTGCTAAGCGTATTAACCCATCTAATGTAATCCACATTCCTTGTCTCACTTTACTCTTCCCTTCTCACGTGCCCTCTGGAATGTCTGCTCTACGACTAACATGGTCTATTTGTACATGACCTCTTCTGCTCTCATCATCCACCACTTCTCATTCCCCTCACCCCTGTCCTACTCGATACCTCAGCTTAATTGAACTCTCTCCTCTGACATCTACCCTTATCTCTAACCTCTCCTCACTTTCTGCTTAAACTAGCTATCTTGTTAACTCTTACAATGCTATCATCTCCTCCTCCCTCCTCCTCCATCATCTATATGCCCCTTCTAGGCTCTGACACACTCATCCCTCTAAGGCCGTGATTATCATGGGCACACGCTTGGTTGTCCACAGTGCGTGCGAGCGATGCAGGGCCTCCCCGTCGCCTCGGACCTCAGTGCAGGGATTGCTGGAGCGACAGGCATGCGCTAACTTTGCCATCTGTTGCGTGCTTACTATAGACGC
Source organism: Ascaphus truei (assembly GCF_040206685.1). Taxonomy (NCBI): domain Eukaryota; kingdom Metazoa; phylum Chordata; class Amphibia; order Anura; family Ascaphidae; genus Ascaphus; species Ascaphus truei. The sequence goes on along the minus strand of NW_027454946.1, from coordinate 2,082 downwards.
AGCCTAACCCATGCATTGGTTTAATTCACAAGCACGCTCTCATCACACTTCATCACATCACACTGCTGCTCTTAACACCTATGGAGGAAATCTCACAGTCTGATTTTCTACACTAAACCTTTGTCCTGTTCTGTAAAACTCTGCTCCTTTTTTTAAGGTCAAACACTACTTTTTCCTCACTCATCAACACTCCAATTTCATTCACACTGTCTTCTATGTATTTGAGTCCCACCACTGACTTTCTCCTCCCACTTAACATCCATCCTTTATTTCTCCTCAAGCCTTTGCTCACTTGAGGCAAGGTGGATGCCATCCACAAGTAGATTCGTTCTCTCCCTTCCCCCTCTCTCTTTTTCTATCTAGATCTCATTGCACTCTTGACTCCTTTTCTCCTGTCACAAAGCTGGAACCTGATCTTCTCTTCTCCCTCTACCACATGCCCTCTCAATCCTATATTCTCACTCTCACCCACATCTTCAATTCCTCCATATCCTTTGGCTCTTTCAACTCTTCCTTTTAAGCATGCAGTGGTCACCCCTATTCTCAAAAATAACCTTGACCTTGTGTGAATTTCTAACTATCGCCCTGTATCCGTCCTACCATTTGCCTCCTAATTGCTAGAACGTCTTGTGATCTCCCGTTTGATCAACATTCTTAAATCACATGCTCCTCTGGGCCCTTCACAATCTGCCTTTCCCAATGTAACCAATTATGTACATAAAGAAAATTCCCAAGGTCCATTTTACTTACTAATCCTGCTTGATCTCTCTTCTGCTTTTGATACTGTCAATCACTCTTCTCATTCATATTCTAAACTCTTTCTTCGTATCCGCAGCAAACTTATATCCTGGTTTTCATCATACTTCTCCATCACACATTCTCCATCTCTGTTGCTAACGTGTCTTTGTCTCCTGTTGTTTTGTCTGTTGGTATACCTCAGGACTCTGTTCTGGGACCTCTCTCACTACATACTATCACTAGTTGACCTTATCAACTATTTTGGCCCTTGATATCATCTCTATGCAGATGATACACACACCTATCCACCCTACCGTCACTCCTGCAATTTAGTTCCTAGTTTCGGGTCGCCTCCTGGCTATATCCTCCATGGATGACACTCTTCTGCCTTAAACCTAATGTCTAAAACTGAGCTCCTCATATTTCCCCCTAAATCTGGCCTAATATCACCTTTCTCCATCGCAGTAAACAGTACTACCATCATCCTGTCATGAAAGCACATTGCCTAGGAGTAACATTTGACTCTTCCCTTTCCATCTTCATTCACGACACTGGCTAAAGTTTGTCGATTCTTTCTCTGTAATATTTCCAAGATTTGCCCTTTTCTCTGTCAATCTACTGCTAAAACGCCAATGCATGCCCTTATCGTATGGGTTAACATACTGCTAACAGGGCTCCCTGCTTCACAACTTTCTCATTTGCAATCTATCCAAAACTCTGCTGCTTGAATAATTTCCCTTTCTCCCACAACAGTATCTGCTCATCTCCTCCTCCTCCTTAAATCCCTCTCCTTGCTTCCCATCAAGTTTCAGATCACCTACAAAGTTCTCCTCCTTACCTTTTTGTTAAGGTTCTCTATTAGTGGTGTACCGAGTACCCGGCGTTACCCGACACATTTCCAGCTACCCGGACATTACTCGAAACCGGCCACTGAGAAGTGGACTTGGCCGGGTAATACCCGGCGTCGGGTAATGTCAGGGCAGCTGGAAATAATCTTTTATACTTACCTTTCCTAAGACATCTAGGATCAGCAGCAGCAGTCCTCTGATGTTGGCAGCATCAGAGGTGTCTTCACCTGGCGGGGGGAGCTGCAGGAATCACTTCCACAGCACCGAAGCAGGTAAGCTGTGTCTGTGAGCCTGCAGCTCCCCCGCCGGCTGAAGACACCACAGATGCTGCCACCGTCACAGGACTGCTGCTGATCCTAGATGTCACCGCCACCCGGAAGGTAAGTGCCAAACCGTGTACCCGACCGGGTAGAACCTTTCATTTTGGCCGGGTACCCGTTACCCATTTTTTTATAGTTGAGGACCCAGTCCAACACTATTCTCTATTCATCTGCTC